>NW_006263889.1:211421-214128 GCF_000469605.1 Apis dorsata | reverse complement strand
GAAAAAAAAAAAAAAAAAAAGAAAAAGAAATACCACACACAATGTTACATCTTAATTAATTTCATCCTAATTTTCTCTCGGGATCGGGATTCTTCCAACTATGGGAAGAATCTTCGTATTCTTCTTCTATAAAATTAATATTCTATAAAACTAACTATTACTATTGCTACTACTACGTTCGTGTTCTTCGTAGCAAGCGATCAAACGAATATTAATTTGCTTGTCACTCGTGAAGCAAAAAAAAAACTCGTGATGCAATAAACTCGAGATACGATAATAATAATAACAATATTAATAATAATAATAATAATAATAATAATAATAATTGCGATCGAAGGATGAACTTACGGAGAACGGTTGGGGCGACGATGCGTGATTGCTCAATGGTGGAGATAATGGAGCATGCGCGAGAGCGGCGGAAATGGTGCTCGCAGGAGCCTTATTACCGCCCCTGAAACGTTTTTTTTTTTTTTATTTAGCGCGTTATTTAAACTCTGCTATTCATATTTCGCGCATGATTCTCCCCGATTTCCTTATGATTCAACATACTTACGGTGGTATAGTGATTGGAACCATGCCAGCAGGTGCATTTTGCCTGGCGACCAATTTCGCGTGTATGTCGCAATACAATTTGTTGTTGATATTATAGTAGCCGACGTTTTTCAAGGAAGTGCCGCAAGTGGAGCATTTGAAACACTCCACGTGAAGATTCTTGTCCTTGATTCTTACGAAGACACCTCTGCGGAGAGAGAGAGAGAGAGAGAAAGAATGATCGATTAGAAGAGAGGTTCTTTTTTCTTTTTTTTTTTTGTTTACGTGTTCGATTGTTTGTTTTTTTTTTTACACAAAGGATTGAGAGTGCTTTTGCTTGTCGGATGTGCCACGAGTTTTGTTTTTTTTTTTTCTTCGCTATTAAGTGTCGAGAAAAAAAAAGTGGGGAGTGGACTCGATACCTCGACGAAAGAGGCCGAGAATGCGGGGTTCGCGTTACACGTGGTGTAATTTTTGAGTAATTAAGATTTACTGGTGATTTCGTGATGCTCTGTTAAGTGAAATGAATCTCGGTTAATTCTTAATGAGATACACATCGAGTTGTTCGAGAGATGAATAATGTATTCTTGATAAAAAATTGATAAAAAAACATTAACTTAAAAATTACTTAAAAGTATATATACGTGAACAGTGTTCATAATAACATTCGAGAATGAGACGAGAAAAATCGCGAAGCGATGAAAAAATTTTGTTTGTGGGATATTCGAAAAAAAAAAAAAAATATTCGAATGTTTTCGACGAAAAGAGAAGAAAAAAGAATATACAGGAAAAAATATACAAAAAAAACACAACATTGATACAAAAAAAAAAAACACGTTCAAAAACAAAAAAAAAAAAAATATCACAACATCGAAAGCCATTGGATCTATGCCATCCCGGCGATTACGTACCAATATGTAATTCGACAATAAAGTGACATAAAAAAATGCTACGTTGAAAAGATGCGATGAAGGTCGAAAAAAAATGAACACATTAGATCTTGCTAATCAATTCCTATAAAAATTAAGCGAGAGGAAGCTTTTACAATTGCAAATGATATCCACACTTTTCCGCAGAGAAAATGATGAGAATGTTCGTGAATGTACGAAACATTTATTCATCTACTTTTTTCTTTTTTTTTTTTTTTTTTTTTTTTTTCGAAGAAGCGAAAAAATCGACGACAGAGGCGACAAGAGAAAGGGGTTCTGTGCTTCCATACCAAAAAAAAAAAAAACATAGCGGCAAAACGTGCACTTGTGTAAACACCAATTACGATTCGAGTATCGATCTACGAATGGACGAATGCATAAAGATAATCCATAAAGATTTCGTTTTCGTCTATCAATATCAAAAAAAAGCATTTCGAGATGATACCAGGCGACACGAAAACAATCCAGGCGGTCATAATTCAGCGTGTATGTACAATATATATTTTTTTTTGTTTTTTTGCTTACGCTAGGAACGAGAGTCACGATTCGATAAATAATGATATACACATATGAAAAAAGCAAAAAGAAAGAGAAAAAAAAGGGAAAAAAAAGGAATCACGGAATCGCGAACTCGTTCCTGCCCACATATACGTGCTTACGTTACTTCTGCGCATGTGAAAAGCGACATATCGTCGAAATAGTCCGGTCCATCTCGACCGTGCAAGGAAAAAAGAGAAAGAAAGAAAGAAAGAAAGAGAGAGAGAGAGAGAGAGAGAGAGAGAGAGAGGATTTCACGTTGAATAGTTACACGATCACTCGGTCGCAGTTGTTACAACGAACACCCGATGATCCCGAGGGGGAAGAAGAGGAGGACTCCTGTCGTTGCACTTGATGTTTCGACGACGGACTTTCATTGAAATTGACGGCTGGACTCCTACTACCATGGAGTGCATGAAAGAGAGGCGTGGGTGATCTCGGCGAAGTGGCTCTTCCGCCAACGGCGTGGCTCACCGACGAGTAAAACTCTGTTCTCGAAGAAACTACGGCATGGAAGTAAGAGAAACCGTTCTGTGACTCGACCAGTACGAAGAAATAATGTCTAATAACCGTGAGCACAACGAACAACAAAACGGACTGTTCTATCTCCCTTAAGGAGGGAGAGGATGGGGGTGGGGGGTTTATCCTCTGTCATCTCTTGTCCTCCATCGATTTCCAAGTCGTATCGAACCCTTCTCGCGTCCTTCTTA
>NW_006263889.1:207583-210973 GCF_000469605.1 Apis dorsata | reverse complement strand
TTTTTTTTTTTTTTTTTTTTTTTTTTTTCCTGTCCCTTTCCCGATTTCTCGATGCCTCTGAAAGAAAGAAAGTAACGACCGAGAGGGCGATGCGCCTCTTGGCGTGAACTTACACGATGAGCCTCTCGCATTCGGCACAAACGTTCTGTCCAGGTGGAAGGCTCGATTGCGGCGTGGACGGTTGCGACTGCTGCTTCGTTTCCGGTGCCGAGACTGGCCTCAGTCCTGCCAGGGCCGGCGAGCACGGCGTAATCACGCCGCTCTGCGCAGTTGGCTCCGCTATTTCGCAAAGAAGTTATCGTACCGGCATGCACCAGGCTAACTGGAGCCAGTTGATCCAATCGAAAAATCGCTGGAGAGAATTATTTATCGCGCGTCACGCTCTTTTTAACGATTCCTTCGTTCCACTGTTACGCGCCCGACTACCGTTACAACAACTCTTCGTATGTAACGACTCTCCAAAGATTTTTCTTTGATTTCTTTCTTTTTTTTTTCATTTCCTTTCGTTTACAATAATTATATATATATATATATATTAAATAAGAGAGAAGAACAACTGGAATCTCGTTCCAAATATAAATATAAATTTCATAGATCAAAAGAGAATGGATCGATCTTTCTCTTTCTCTAAGTTAAGAATTTTCTGCAAACGCTGATCTGATTACTAACCAGGTTCCGGTGTCTTTGGCTCTTTGTCAGCTTCCTGAACCATTTTGAATACCTCGCTGTTCTCGGCATTGTAATTCTTCTCGTTCTTCTTGAAATTCACTCTGCAAACAATTACAACACCGTTATTATCGAATTCTATTTCTATATACTGTTATATTTTCATTATCTTGGACAATGGATCGATCTTCCTCTTACCCGAGCACACCGCCGGCTAGAACTTCCGCTTGCGCGGAAAGAGTTTCCGCGATGGTCTCCTCGCTGTAGATACCTACTGGGCTGTTGTACTGTTTGTTAACGATCGATTTGATCGAACCGTCTCCCGTTCCATTAAGCTGCAACACGAATAAACACGAAATAAATCATCAAATGAACAGTTGGAGCATCTAGCTGTCGATTAACGAACGACACGAACGAATGGTTTCGGGCTGAAATTGTGACCGCTCCCTATGAGCGGCCCATCTTGTTTCTTGGCCGCCAACGATGTTTTCGTAACTGGAGCTATATTGCACAATCCGCTGGTAGGGGACGGCGAGGGCAGGGTAGAGCTTATCGGAGACACGTGCGGTTTCCAGGTACCTCCACCTCTGTGAACAAATCGAGGTAAATCGAAATGATAGAATCGAATGATGTACGCGAAATGTTGAAAAGATTCGGCCGTGCCTGCATCTACCTCTGTACGGTCAACTCGAAGTTGTTCCCGGCTCTCACGATAACGTCCTGCGCGTCCTTGTGCCTCAGATTGTACATCTCCGTGTTATTCACCCTGATTACTGCATCGCCGGCCTTCAGACCGGCCGCTTCCGCCGGTGATCCGGTATTCACCTGCAATTCGACAAAGTTTCGTTTAACTTTTATTTATTTGCTATTCTACGAAAGGTATTTTTCTTTTTTCATTTTAGCTAAAAACTAGATCGATGTTATCTAGTTTTATAAGGAAGGAGGGAAGGAGAACAGAAGAGATTCAGAGAGAAGAAGAAGAAGAAGAAGAAGAAGAAGAAAGCTTCCAACTATATTTGAGTGCACGCGGCTCGTTACACCCCGAATGCCCGGGTACTGTGCATCCATTCATGCGAGGATGTTGGAAAAAAGAAGATTCGACCGAGAGAACACGAGCAGAGACGTCGAAGATAAACCGGGAGGAGGGTTTATTGAAGTCTAAGAATACGTTTTTTGCACGGTTTAAAAATCCTCCCAGCTTATTTCTCGCGATTCATTAATCGTAACACGAGGCTTAAACGATTGATTATCGTCCGCTCGCGGATCTGTTTACATCGAAGAGATCGCGAAGTGCATTTTGCGGAGGATTCTTTTTCTTTCTTTCTTTTTTTTTTCTCCCTTCTTTTTTTCTCTCACAAGTTCGAATCGCGTCCAATTGCGACATTGCCGATCGTCGTTATTTATGCATCTCGCCGCTTTATCTTTCCTCGCCTTATTCCAACTTCACCAGACGACGGTCGGCAATTAAGGAAATGAATTACTTCGCGTGATCAATGAGTCGCTTTAAATCATCATAATTTATCGCATTACACCTCGCGCTGTTATAATCGCGATTTTGCTCCAAGTTAATTACGCTATTAATACATTTGGTAACCGAAGGCGTGCGCGAAGGATTAGCTCCTCTTCCTTTGCTCCTTCGAAACGAAGTTGATCCCTTTTCGACCAGTTGCTATATAATCGATATACTTTCAAGAGGGAGAAAACGAGAAATTCTCGTTAAGAGCCTCCCACTGCTAGATCGTTCCTTTTCTCTCTCTCTCTCGACCACGATTCCAATGGAATCTCTGGAATAATTAATAGACGTGCGCGATCGATTCAGGCCCTCGAGTTCTTTCTATAAATACATCTTTACGTTCGATGATTTGTTATCGTTATTTTTATTAAGAGATCTCTCCTACTCGATACAGTTTATAACCTTCTATCAACTTCGAGTCAATTTTTCGTATCGAAGAGAGAAAATATATATATATATATATATAAGTATATAGGTCATTCACGAAACAAAACTCAGTATATTCGATGATAAATCGAGCGATGTTCCTCTCTGGATTTAAGCTCGCGTCACGAAGAACGCGAAATCAGGGCAGAGGGTGAGTTGTTCGATTCACACGTCTGCCTCCAGAAATAGGAACGCGAAGTTGCGTCATCGTTGTTGTCGTAATACGTTTGCGCGTTATTATCAACAGCTAATAAGTGTAATTCCACCTCGAGGGTGGAAATTCTCGTAAGGATCTCTCGCAAGGGAAAAAAGATCGGCGCACGAGATTTTCGATTTATATCTCTCGAGAATGAAATAAACGAGTCAAGGAACTCGAGATGTTCCCTCTCTTGTGTCCCTCTAGGTCCACGAAAACGTAGGACGGTGGAAGTCAGGGTTAAGCGCTGGTGGGCACTACGTGAAAGGCTGACTCTAAAAATAGTCTTGGACCGGTTTAAAAATAGGCCCCCGGCCACACACGCACACACAGATGTACACTCGCTCGTATACACGTAGAAGAAGAAGAGAGGACGGGAGAAACACCGACGAGTGTTTGAACGCATCGAGATGCAACATAGCCTCGTACGTATGACATATCGGACCCCAGGCCCGTGTATTCATTCTACGAACGACGGTGGTTCCTGCCACCGTGGACCGCGATGAATGAACGAGTACGCGCGGACATATACGCGTTTCGAGCGTGCACCAACTGCGAGCGAGGCGAAGCGCGTGCTTCGGGTAATAAT
>NW_006263889.1:205331-207183 GCF_000469605.1 Apis dorsata | reverse complement strand
AATTTTGGACAAAGTATATAGAGTTTGCCTTCCCTCGCCCTTCCCTCCCTGCATATACTGCCCTATACTGATCGCGCGATTAACTTATCGATGGGAAACGAGCTCCCTTTTTTTTTAACGTTACGACATATGCCATATATATATATATATATATATATATATTATATAGTTAATAAGCGCCTCTTTCGTCGAATGGAAGAAACTTGATAAATTATGTTATTACGTCACATCGTAATCGTGGAGGAAAATGATATACATTATATCCGTTAGTAAGAGCAATAATATCGGTGGGAGGATCCATGATCCTTTAACGGTTGGCGGGGAAGAGGTATTATTAATAAACGACGTTTTCTAAAAATACAACCGAAATATGTGCGACGATGCGAGTAGATGCACTTGAATAGCGGTGGAATCGAGAGGGAGAATACGCCAAGGTGTACGAGGTACGCATTCCGATGGGCGGGTTATCAGAGACGGATCCATCCCACCTTCCATGCTGGAATGCATTTCTGTTCGTTCTTTTTTTTTTTTTCCCCTCTTTCTTCCTTCCTTTCTTTCTTTCTTTCTTTCTTTCTCTCGCTTCGAGAGGACTTAAGGCTCGTTCATACGTGCGTTACTCTCGAAAAACACATGGATACACGAGGGGAACGGGTGTCGGTCAGTGACACCGGTTTTAATCGGACCAAATGAAAGGGAACGCGCTCGATGGAAATAAGTCACCGATACTTTCTTCTTCGTTCCCACTTCGGATTATTAACACCACTGCCGTTGCTATTGGATTTTATTACGATCGAGTAATAAGCTTGATGGATCTGCAGCTGCAAGTAAAGAAAAAAAAAAAAAAAAAAAAAAAAGGAAAATTTTGCGATTAAAATTATCCGCGCAATCCCGAAGAAATTTCCCAATTTGCAAATGTGGAATTTCACGTGGAATTCTTCTCTGTAGGAAGAATTTCAAGTTGGAAGGATCGGAGAATTCATCGTGTTTGTCGAACGTACTCGATTATCATCCCTGGCTTTTTCGCCATTCCTTCCACTGGATCCGCGTAAACCGATAAACTTATCTGCATTTACGAATACTCGCGCCATTCTCTAATTATATATATATATGTGTACGTATGTGATATTCGCGGCCGGTCGAATAGAGGCAAAGTAAACGGTGTGATCTGTGTTGTCCCAAGGTGTAAGAGCGGAGGAAATAGAGAGTGACGTCAGCCCGAAATTATTGGCCTTACGTTCGATCTGGTCTTATCTTTTCAAACAAACTGCACCACTGCTTGTTCGCGCGCAAGATGTAACAATATACACGCTCACTACGTGAGCGTGTTTCTATACCACGCCGTATGCGCGCGCGCGCGTGTATCGAGTCGCGTGTAACCGAGTCGTAAACCTCCTTCTACGGAAAGCTGAATATCGATGACGTCCGTGCCTCTCTAGAACTCGAGATTCCGTAATTTTTCCCGATGGGAGACGCGTCGCCTCGCATACATCGACGCCTGCCGCTCCAACGATGCATCTCTCCCTACCCTCTCCCCCTTTTAATCGCGTTAACAAAGCGATTCAAGCGTTATATAGGAAACGGAGGTTTTCTCGGAATAACGGGTACGTGACTGTTCACGGTTCGACAAGGAAACCGAGGTCAACGATTGCGTGAAAGTAAGTAAGATTCGGTTCTCGGAGGTGCGCGTGATTAGGCCCGATGACACACACTCCGGAGAGCCGGAAGAGAAGAGAGGTTGTGGAGACGCACGAGGAGAGCCACAAAGGATCGTTGTCGGTCGAGAGAATCAGAGAGAGAGAGAGAGAGAGAGAGAGAAGGCGGTGGATGAAGAGGAGATTGAGGAATACAAGAC
>NW_006263889.1:202468-205209 GCF_000469605.1 Apis dorsata | reverse complement strand
CAGTCAGCCGCGCTCTACAGCCGATGACGCGGGGCAAAACGTTTTGGAATGAGCTCACCTCGCTTCCTCCTCGTCAGCTCGAGGAGGAACGCAAGAGAAGGAGGAGATTGTGGAGGAGAGTGCATATAAAGCCGTCGATTAGAATTATCGTAGCCGCGCTACGTCTTCTACTTTTTCATTCGTAGCCTCGCGGAGAAGCGCACACGTACTAGACTGTACAATACACTGTACGTACTGCGCGCTATTTTCAAATGCGGAAATAAATGCGCGTTCGACCAACCAAAACCGTTTTTCTTCTACGTTGTTTCCTCTTCTCGCCGGTAAGGGGTGGAAAGGGTGGAGGGGGTTAATTTTTTAGGAAGAATCTCGCGAGAACGAGCTCGATAATTTCGTAATCGCGTTGCGATCACGAAATGACAGCGGGTGTCGTATTACCCACGGATTTCACGAGGTGGCTCCGAACACTCGTGGGGAGGCAAACATACGCGAGAAGACCGATTTCTGGTCCGAGTTTTGGCAAATTTCCCACAACTGCCTCCCACTATGTCCCTTCATTCCCGAAATCGAATCGGCATTTACGATGGCGCTTCTAAATCTTCGACTTCGTCATCGAGATACAATTTCACTCTACCTTGTCTGGTCTTTTCCTCGTTTGCCTTCGCTCGCGCGAAAACGTTCCCCCCCGCAAAAACGGCTGCGCCTTTCTTTTTTTTTTTTCAAAAAAGAAAGAAATTCGATCGAAATATATCGATCAGATTGCATCCGATGTTCGCTGATGTCAACTCGACGCCGACTCTCTATCTATCGTTTCAACGATAATTCGTTGAATGGTGTGCGTACAATTAATCACAACAGAAACTAGAAACGAGAACCATTGAGAATGAGGTTCTACGTGTTGAGAAAGAGACGAAATGGGCTCGCGGAGGCAATAATTCTAATATAAAATAAGAAAGGAGCGAGTGGTTTTGGGAAAATTGGATGAAGAGAGAGAGAGAGAGAGAGAAAGAAAAAGAGAAAGAAAAAAAAAGTCGAAAAGTTGGGAGAGCGCAGTAAGAAATAAAAGCGATATTTTTATATCCACGGGTGTAAGCTCGTCGGTGGCGTCCGCCACCGGGCCTCGGCCTCTATTAATATCCACCGGGCCGGGCTTCCTTTCGGCCTCCACAGCAATTCTCTTTGCACCAGCGGACCAACGATCGGCCACCGGAAAGAGAGACTCCGATTAGAAAAAAAATTTCGTGTCTTCGATTTCCGCGAACGCTCTTCTCTTCGTAAACGTAAAGTATCAACGACAGAGATTCCCCAATTCGAACTAAACCGTCACATTATTATTATTGTTATTATTATTATTATTATTATTGTTATTATTATTTTTAATCGCGTCTCTGGAACGGAAGAGAAAAACATTTTACTTGAAAGGAAGAGAAAAAAAAAAAACGTTTTCCAAGTTTTTTCTTTTCAAAGTTGTAAAGAACTCGCGGATGAGTAATTTCGAGTATTTTTATCGCAAACTTATAACGATTGCGCGCCCGTGTCCTTGGCTGCATTTGCATTTACGCGTAAAAGGAATAGCGTATCGTGAATAAGTCTCGTTGGTGGTGGGCGGTTCGGAGTGGAAAAAAAGAAAAAAAGAAAAAGAAGTCTCGCGTACTACGTACTTGTAACACGTACGCTCGTGTAAATTCGTTCAAAGATCGTTTCCTTCGACGCTTACCAACGAGATACAGATGGGATTCAAGCTTGGAAAATATATGTCACCGATTGTCATATCGACAACCATGTCGGCGTCCATGAGCCAAAATGTATTTTCGTACCGTGTGCAACCATCACTCTACGCGCTCTGAAAATCTGTATCTCCAGAAAATCCGGGCCAAAAACCCTCCCCCGCGTCCTGGTCGAATTTTTATTATTACTCTTTTTTAAAAAAAAAGAAAAAGAAAAAGAAGAAGAACTTTTCAAAAGAATTTCTAAAACAGTTAGAACAAACGGTGCCCTCGTTCGTTTAAAATTAATACAGAGACGAGTTATTATCCCCGACGAGTTCTTGACATTTCACGATCCCCTTGTTCAAGATCCCCGCAATCTTCTTGGCAATTGTGTCAAGTTTAGAGCAATTTATCGTCGTAGCTACGAGTTTCGATTTTTTTTATTCAGGCCCGTGGACACGACTTACACTTTGATCAACGCCCAGTTTCGACGACTCAACGCAAATCCCAACGACGCCACCTAGTCCAAACCAATCGGCAATCGGGAACCGAAGATAATCGAGATAACCGGTTTAATTTGGAATTGATAACTCGCGGTCTGGTAAACAATGTTGGGTGCAAACTGTTGCCAGATAGTTGGCAAGCCTCGGAAGGGAGGTATGCCAGAGAATTCCTCGCCATGCCTCCACCCTCCTCACCATTGAAACGGCGAGATCGGTTAATCGGATCTTGATTTATCTTATCGTCATTTTTACGTTACGAAAAAAATCCAATTCAAAATTCCCATTTCATTCGTATCCGTGATGCAATAATCGAGTCGGGGAACAAAATGATATAATTCTTCCAGAATTATAAAATCCTCTCCCTTCGAATTTCACTTTCGAGGCGCGGGAAATGGAAAAATCGCGCCGATCTATTTTCTCGACGGTTTGATCCCCTTCTTCGGGGAACAAATCGAAGGCGCGATTCGTGGAAAGGCGGAAACTCGTTTCGCCCTTTTTTTCCCCCTATCCTCGCCGGAATTACGAGATTGCA
>NW_006263889.1:200543-202251 GCF_000469605.1 Apis dorsata | reverse complement strand
CCGGCCAGCCGGCGACATCCTGCCTCGAATCGAATTCGCGCCCCGCCGCCTGCTTGCGCTCCCTATGCAGCTCGTAAACAAATCGGCTCGTACAACCCGTTGCCCCGCAACGATTACGTTTTCTCTTGCAACGTGTGCAACGGAGGTTTTAAGCACGAGGGAGGAGGAGGGAGGAGAGGGGAATCGGACCTCGTAGACATAAACAGAATTCGCGAACGGTGACTCGACGCGACCGGCTTATTTTCGATAATGACGAAAATATCGCCCGTTCTCGATACCAAAAGCGTTCGCCTTTCCCGCTTTTTTTCTCCTTTTCTTTTTCCTTTTCTTTTCGCCTCCGCTCTTCGTTCCGAGGAGAGAGAGAGAGAGAGAGAGAGAGAGAGATTGAATGGCTCTTTCGATAGAGATCATTCCCGAGGGCGATTCTGTGCCAAACGTATTTATGAAAATTTGCCTCTACGTTTAGTCGGGAAATAATTTAATTCGCTTATTCGAAAACGTTCGTGGCAACGGTACGTCATTTTTCAATACCCCAAATCCCACGCGGCTGGCAAAATCCCAGTTATTGCCACATTTCGAGTGTTAACCTTTATTAGGAAAGGAAGTCCTCGAGGACTTCTCGAATTGGTATTTTTTTTTTTTTCTAGCCGAATGGCTGTTAACTACCTGTTAAACACGAACATCGTCAAACCATATTATCGTATCTTCGGAGGGAACGGAATTTCTGCGGGGGGGGAAAGAATAACACGAATCGTTTAACGAGCATAACAATTAAGATTCTAATCGCGCTGATCGTAAATGCGTTTCGAACAAGCTTGGAAAATTATTCGAAGTTCAACCTTCCAGGAAAATAAGATTATATGATCAAGTAAGAGAACCCTCGTTAAAAGAATTTTCTCGTCGAAAATTCCGTGATTCATTCCGTGAAACGATTCCAAATGATTCCGAAACGAGCAGGAGAGAAATTCCAACCGATGTCGTAACCGATCCTCTAAATTATTATTCACGCGTATACGTGCAATACGCCCGAGCCCGAGCCCGAGCGATTAGACGTCGAGGTTGGCATCAAGGAGGCGGTGGAAAAGGAACGATAAAAAACAAAATAAAAAAAGAACGTTTTTATCGAAGTCACGGTGTAATCGGCTAACGACACGCGAAATTTATGTCGAGTCCTTCCTTGGCGCGATAATGCGATTCGTAAGCGTCGCTCGCCAACGAAATATATCTCGTATATTCAACGACGCGCCCACGTTGCACCGACTGCATCGAATCACGGAAACCCGCGCCCAGATACACGCAGCTGTTTGTCGCAGATTACGAGAGAGAACGACCAATCCCCCCTCCCCCCTATCTCCACCAATAACTCTTCCCCTGTCCCTAAAATTGTGCCAAATCGATATTTAAAAAAAAAAAAAAAATAAAAAGGCCTCGAGAAAAATTATTATTTCTTATTATTTCGAGATACGAGGGAATCGTCTGGTCTTCTTATCGCATCGCGTGGACAGAAAATTAGGGAATTTCGTTTGATCGCGCGCTATTCTCCCGTTTTCTTCGAATCTTTCTTCCCTCCAGAGGGAGGGAGAGGCGCGCATGGTGCGTGGACGATCGGTATTTTTATCGATCGGACGCAACGCCGCTCCCTCCTTAGAAAAATTTATTTTCGCGGTGACCAACGCGGTCCAGGAAGGAACCGAACCCGTCGACGACA
>NW_006263889.1:198929-200531 GCF_000469605.1 Apis dorsata | reverse complement strand
TTCGTCATTGCCTTCGTCTTCGTCGTTGTCTTCGCGAGCGGGGCTCGACCCGGCTCGTGCGTTTCGCAAAGGCACCTTCTAGAAATAGAACGCCCAAATAATTTGCCTCGGATTACCAGCGACGCGTCGCGCCTCTCTCCCTCCTCCTCTCCCCTCCTCTTTTTCCTCTCTTTTCCAACGTTTTCGATCGCGCCGATTTTTAAAAACGATCGCCATCCCGTTTATCCCGCTCCTCCTCTTCCGTTTCAGAGAACAGGTTCGATTTCGTCCGATTCCTTTAAAAAATCCGTTGAAAAAAAAAAGAAAAAAAATCCCAGTATGCAAAACAGATCGCTAAAAGTCCACGTATACGTGTTCACTCGATAGATAAGCGTAACCTTTAAATAGATCGGTGTGTTAAGCGACCGGTTAATACATTGGCAATAATCGTCGATGCGAAGAAAAGGTAAACCAGGCATATGTATATGTGTATACATATATATATATATATAAAATCTTTATAAAATTCACGATGTTGCAAAATCGCGTCGCAGAGATTATTCTGCCGCGGATCCAATAAATCGCGTTAGAAGGAAACGCGACGATGAACACGACGGTTCATAAACGAAAGTTAAAACTTATTAAAATCGAGATTAATTCGTAAATTCGTTTTGGTTTGGGAGCCGTTTGACACCGTCAGACTCATATTTCTCTCCTTTCCGAGAAACCTCGAGGGCGGCCGGACGTCGTATTTGCGGCCTCATAAAATAAACGGAGCACGTGCTGCTTAAGAAGGCCAAGTTCGAAATGTCGATCGCGAGATAAAACTGTTGAACATCGATGAAAACGGAATCCGGTTGCGCGTTTCCGATCGTTCTCCCTCTACGAGTCCTCGAGAGTATACATCGTAACTCGGACGAGAGGCCGAAAATTATATATATATATATATATATATTCGTGGCCAACTCCTTGGTTGACAGCTGCTCGATGATTCGAAAATATTTCAAAATATTTCCATCATTCATCATCGATTATACACGGCTATTTTTGAGAATACGATTCTTTGCATTTTTCTTCTTTTTATTTTTTTTTTTACTTCTTTTTTTTTTGGCAAACGATAATAAACAAACGATCGTTAATAAAAAAGAACGTGCACGCGGCGGGAGGACGGCTGGAAGAAGATTCGCAACGGAGGAGGAGGAGGAGGAGGTGGTGACGCGATGTTTCGTAATTAAATGTCAAGCGATGTCGTCGGTTGAAATAAAGGAAGAAAGTTGAAAAATCCGCAGGAAAGTCGCGGCGATAGCAGCCAAAAGCTTCTCGTGTTACAGCGCGCCTGGTCGCCAAAACACGGCGGCGACGGCGGTCCGCGCGTTTCGCACGTAGTTGGCAACGATTTCTACCGATGCGCGTGAAATAATTTGGCGTTTGTTAGTCTATTACGTAATCCCGCCTCACAGTTCTTTATGGAGAAAGGAAGGGAGAGAGAGAGAGAGAGAGAGAGAGACGGGAATCTGTCTGGTGTCTGAGAAACACGATTTCGAACAAATTTAAATAATTTCTCACCCCTGTTGCTAGCTAAGAGCCTCGCCATGACCGCTAAAACGTCACGGCGATCAAGGT
>NW_006263889.1:179054-198706 GCF_000469605.1 Apis dorsata | reverse complement strand
CCCCCCTCTCCCTCCTTCTCCCCTTTGATAAGAATTTTTTATCGACACGAACGCAACAGGAATTATCTTTAACGCACTTGTAAATAGAAGTTTGCAGTTTGCAGTTTACTTTAACCAATAATGATTCGAAGAGTGCGAGTACACGCACGATGCAACGATGATGACAAATCATCGACGCGATAAATCGTTTTATCTATTCGACGATTAGAACTTTGAGCAGGCAGAATTTTTTTCCTTTTTTTTCTTTCTCGCAACAAAGAAACGAAGAGTCACGTTTTAAATAAAACGTACGTGACCGATTCGAATACGTATGCAATTTACCGAAGAATCAAACCGATTTATCGCAATCTATATCTGTCAGACTCGTTCTATCCAACTCTGAACAATAAACTCTTCCCGACGAAAAGCGATGTCGATATCTCTCCTCTCGCGAACATTCTCCGTGTGTCAAACGAGGAAAAGTAAAAGAAGAAGAAGAAGAAGAGGAAATGATCGCAAAAAGGAATATTTAAATAAACGCCTTACCTTTTGCACGACGAGCGGTGTGCCGAAATCCTTCCCTCCCTGAAGACGAAAACCCCAGGGGGATCCGTCGAATCTGGATAGTTTGACGTTGATCAACTGGGCCATATCACTGATATCTTTTACAGACAGCCGGATAAAAAATAAAAAGAAAACTGAATCCTCGAATGAAACGAAAAAACGGATAAGTTATCGATCGGTTTTATACATATATATATACGATTCCCTCTATTTTCCTTTCCTTTTCTTTTCTTTCCTTTTATTTCTTTCTTCTTTCTTTTCTTAGCTACTCGTTTCGAAGATCGAAGAGACAGGATATATGCACGTTGCACCGGCCACGGTTGACGTCTGCCTTGGCGAGGCGGAATCGCGCGGTTGGGAGAACGGCACGTACGTTCCTGAAGAACGCGCAGACCGGAGTAAAGGTACAACAGACTGTGAGGACGGTCAGTCGGGCAGCGGGGCCTGCCTGGCTGCCTTCCTTCCATCCGATTCGGCTCTGCCGCGGTTCTGGCCAGGGGCGGGGATAGGGATAGAGACCCAACACGCGGGTAGGAACGAGACCGCGATCCAGAATTATCCGGGGAGGGGGTGAATGGAAAGTTCGAGGAAGAGACACGTTTCCACGGGAAAAGGAAGGAAGCATCGAGATTTATCTGTTTCGACTGTGTATCGCGGCCATTAGGTACAAGGGGCAACGATGATGCGGGAGTGGAAGGCCAGTGGAATCGATGGATTCTTTTTTTCCTTTTTCTTTTTTTCTCTCTCTCTCTCTCTCTCTCTCTTTAATCGCGTACCGTGAAAAGTTTTCTTTTTCTCTCTCTCTCTCTCTCTTTTTTTTCTTTTCGAACGAAACGAAGCGTGCAAGGAAACCGCGAAATTGCAGAACCGGAAACGGGAAACGATATGGGAAGTATGGCGATGGAACGAACGATGGAATGCGCGATGGTCTCTCGCGTTGAAGGAAGAGGAAGGAATCACAAAGGAGAGGTCGATAAAGATAAGGGAATATATATATATATATATATGTATGCACGAGGCAGGATGGAAATATTGAAGAAAAAGGAAGAAAGAAAGAAAGAGGGGCACGGAAGGAAATAAGGGAGAGGGGAAGGCGAGAAGAGGATAAAGGAGGATACGTGATCGTGGTATCAGGATGGCATTCCCGACGTTTCATTCCTTCTTTTTTCCACCACTTGCTACCTTTCTTTCTCCCGCACTGCCGATTCCTTCCTTCGCTCCACCTTCTGTCATTGCTCCCGGTGCTGCGACCATGAAGAGAAGCACCTTGCTCGCCGCACCGTCTACACCCATGCACTTCTTCTCTCCGCGATTGTAATTTATCCCCGATCGCTACCTCGAATCGAACCATCGATCGATTAACCGCTCTCCGTCTCCGATATCGCCGACTTTTTTTAAACGACTTGAAAATTGTTGTCAACAAACCACTCGACGGATTTCATCCATTGTTATAAGATTACGATATTTCCCCTTTCCACTTATCACGAAAATTTGATTTAACTAATTCGCTCAACGTCAATACGATCACCGATGTACTTTTCACTCTCTTCGAAAATCGATCGCCGATAAAAATGAAATCATAAAATGCGACGCAATTGGCGCAAGGTTGCGCGTAAGGTGGCGAGGGATCATCAGGGATATCAGTAATCGCCAGGAAGGAATGGCCAGCGCTGAAACGTGAAATGGATTCGACCGGATGAGCCTAGATTTTCGTTCCGTCGAGAGCGGCTGCATTTTCTGCGCCGGTGGCGGTCACGAGGGCGCGAACTAGTTCGTGAATCATGCCTAGAATGCTTTACATAAATTGCTCAGGACCGACGTCACGTTCTCGGTCCCTAAGCATGAGACGACTACCGAGGAGTAGGAAAGAGAAAGAGGGAGGAGAAAGAACGCTCGTCGGCCACGGCAGAAGTGACTCAGACTCTGGGCGTACGCATGCGGGACGTGGCTCGGGGGAACAGAGTCCCAGGAAACTCCGGAAAGGTGAAAGTATGCGACTCATCCGCTCGCCCTCGTCCTCGGTTATATCGAAAGGGATCTTGCGCAAAGCATGCGTCGACGACGAAGTCGAAACGATCGACGAAACGATCGATGAAATCCCTCGATGCCTTTAACCTCGATTCCGATAAGTGTCGTCGTTTTCGTCGTCCTACCACTCGATTTGTCGAGAGAAAGAAAAAAAATCGTGTCAGGCAGTAATTTTTCTAATTTCGACGCGAGTAGAGTAGGATGGATGAATTGTTGAGTTTTACGAAAAAGAAAAAAAAAATCAATCCTTTTATTTAACGCTTAATTCGTATAACGTTTCTTGACATTGCTTTCTCGTGTTCGAAGACACACGTATAGACACGACACGCACACGTACTTGTGATTCTAGTTGATTAGTTTTGTGGTTTTATACATTCTGGCATAGCGCACGTATTCGCATTGTTTGTTTGTTTGTTTCTTTCTTCTTTTTTTTTCAATTTTTCTCATTTATCGTCGATTCTTATTCTTTGTCATCCCGTAAAAAAGAATTCTATCCTTTCCTCGCAATGTTCAGTGACTGACGCTCCGAGTACTTCTGTCGTCCGCGATACTGAACGCTGGAGATTTCTGAAATGAAAGAAATGAAGGAACGGTTTCGAAACGCTTCGAGTTTTCGTAAGAACTTAAAAAAAAAAAAAAAGGAAAAGAAAATTCTTCGGATCCTGTACATATCGAATATACTCACGACCCTCTCGATTATATCCTCCGCGGCGTTCACTTTGGCAGGCCTAGCTGGAATTCCTCTCTTCGGCTCTTTCTCCATTTTATGAATCATTTTATAGACGCTCGAGTTCATTAAGTGATCAAAGTTCGGTAGATTCGTCTTTTCGTATTTCTTAAAGTTTACTCTGCGTTAGTAAAGAAAAAGAGAAAGAAAGAAGATTGAATAAATTCGGATAAGAATTAATTTCAAATATAAATAACACGATGAATATCGTACATCGTTATAAATTCATCGAACGATGAAAAAGAGAATAATAATAATAATAATAATTCTATCTCACCCCAAGGCTCTGCCTCGAATCACTTCCGCCTGGGAAGATAAAACCTCGGCAATCATTTCGTCATTGAAGAAATCATTCGGACACCTCCATCTGCGGCCAAGCGTAAGTTCGACTTGCTTAGCCTGGGGCCAGAGATCTTGCGAACGTTTCCTCCCTCGTTGCTTCACTCTCTCCTGAAAAGAGTAGTAGAGGGAAACGGGTCACTCCTACTATTTGGATTGAACGTTTTCGTTTACGAACCCAGAAAATACGTTTCGTCATTTACGAAGGAATGTATGCTTATATATATATATGTATAATTGTCGCTCAGGCATTTTAAGGAACGCACGTGACACGAATATAACTTCATCTTCGTGAAGTTTTCTTTTTTAGGGGAAGGGGGGGGGGTAGAACGGGGGTGTACAACAAATTATGGTGTTTTTCGAAGTGCAAGTTTTACCAAAATTCTTGGTATTTTTAAAAAGAATTATTTTTAAAAAGAACATTTAAAAAGAAAGAAGGGTAATAATTTCGGTGATTACGATAGAATTCTCAAAAATACATCGATGCGATTAAGATAATGCGTACGAGGACTCTCTAGGATGCTAGAAGACACAGAACGGGAACAACAAAAATTACTTCACATTCAATTTACATTCCGTTACATTCTCTTCTCAGAATACCTGCAACTCCTGAATAACTTGATCTTTTGCCGATAGATTTGGATCTGGTTCGAAACTGCCTACAATACACATATCGCTTCGTTTCTGTTATCTTTCCTTAACTTTTATCGCTTTTTTTTTTTTTTTTTTTTTTTTTTTTTTTTTCTTTCTTAATCATCGACTCGTATCAAAGAAGAAAAAAAAAAAAAAAATCCAACCAACGATTGATATTTACCGTGAGACGGTGCCGGACTAGGCGATTTCAGAACCTTGGTCTCGTACGAGACGACGAATTTCTTCACCCTGCTTCCCTCCTCGCTCTTCACCGATAGCGTCCCTTCCAGCTCCTGCGTCTCGGTCTCTTCCTCCCCCTCATCCTCGCTAGGCTGGACGATCCTCAGATGCTCGTCCGAATAGGCAGAGTACGAGATATCCTCCGTGTACTCCGTCACGTCCTGTTCCTCCGTTTCCTCCGCCTCCTCCGCGCGTTCTTCCTCCGACTCTTTCCCCTCCTCCGAGTCTTTCGCCCGCTCTTCCGGCTCTGGAAACGACGAACGAGCGCGATCATCTACGCGAAACGGAAACGGAAACGGCGGAAATTGGAAAAGAATTTGGAAAGAGAAACCAGCCGATCGAACGAGAGAGATGTTTCGCAATGGGAACGACGTGCACGCATAGATACGCACTCGGTTGACACAACACTCGGTTGGCAACGCTTCAACATCAGCGTCATCCGTCCGTGTTGGAACGCGTAAAATTTGAAAATATGCCGGGGACGACGAGTGATATCGATTCAGACCTGTTCGAAAATAATATAATCGTTTCACCTCCTCCTCCTCCTCGCCGCTCCTCCTCCCCCTCCTCCTCCCCCTTGCCAGCGTTAACGGCGGCGCCGTTTTGGACACCGCTCAACTCCATGATCTTCTGCAGTTGCTCGGACACGATTCTCAGGTGATTCTCGATCTCGCTCGGAAGTTGTTTCAACGACAACAACTGGCGTTGAACGTTCTCCAGTTGCTTCTCCAGATTGATCTCCGTCGTGACCAACTCCTTGATCCTCTCCTTATCGACCTTCGCGGCGACGTCCGCCATCTCCTTCTCGATCTCGTTCAAAACGTTCTCGTGCTCCCTCGTCCTCTCCTCCTCCCGCCCCTTGGCCCCTTCCTCGCGAACCTCCTCCTCCTCAACCTTCTCCCCGGCGCCGTCGCCCGTCTCCCCCACCGCTTGCCCGCGCTCGGCCTCGCCCTCCTCCTCCGAACGCTTCGATTCGGCCTTCGATTCTGGTCGCGATTCAGGTTCCCGATCCGATCTGTAGCCCGGCTCAGGAGTGGCCGATGGTGTCGCCTGAATTCAGACAACAGCCTGTTATTGTGTTGCGTCGGGGTTGATTGAATGCTTGGTGGAATGGTGCAAGTACGTTATTATTATTATTATTATTATTATTATTATTATTATTATTATTATTATTATTATGTCGTGCAGTTTTATATAAGTCCGGGGATCGAGATGCATACGTCTTCATCGATCGGTGAAAAGGGCACGAAACGCGTGCCACTTCTATTTTACCCGTTTTATCGGTTAAGTAAGTTAACTTTTATTTATTACTATTTCAACGAATCATCTAGACTCGTAAAGGGATATTTTTTTTTTTTTTTGTTTCTTTTCGGGTGAAATCCAACGAGCGAAACGCGAGCGTCCCAATTGCTACGTTTCGACGGGGTTATCGAGAATATTTTAGAATTCGGGTGCAACCAAGATATGCGCATTTTTTTTATTTCTGAACAAATGTAATTATTTCCTCTCGACAATCCATCGTGTGGGTACATTGACAATGAGGTAATTATATACGTACTACGTTGATGTTGATGTTGACATGCATCGATCTGTCTGTCTGCGTGCGTGATAACGATTTTTTTTTTCAATCGTATTTATATATATATGTATGTACTCTACATTAGACTAGATACCAATCGACGTGCGATCGTTTCTTTTTTTTTTTTTTTTATTTAAGTATACTACGTGTACTACGTTATAGTAGATAGTAAGTATACTTGCAGGACCGTGCAATTTTTTATAATATATATATATATATTGAAACGAATCATCGAGAAAAAAGATGATAAAATGTGTTAAAGATTTGATTAATAAATTTTTTAGTCGATGGACAAGAAAAAAGAAACGATGGTTCGTTTTGTTCTTTTGGCAGTTTTGCACGGTCCTTAATAGACAAGTACAATTGCTGCTCTAGCCTCTAGTCATGAGAAACGGGTTACGGTTACATTGGACAGAAGATACAACACACACTTTTAACGAGCGACGAACACTTTTTCGTTTCTTTTTTTTTTTTTTTCTCGTATACGTTTACAGATGATCCACGTGATGATCTAGCGTCTGTTAGGGATGTCCTAGAACAAGTGACGTCGTTTTAAATCTAAACATAATCGTAATCATTAATGATACCGGTGTCTCGATGTGTGAATTATTAATAGACTAGATGTTTCGTATATATCGTATATGATATTACTTGTACATATAGAGCAATATGATGGAGGTACAAGGTACGAACGCGTACGCCACTAATCTCGTGAAATCCACCCCTATGCAATTCGTCAAGCTTTCGTAGAGGATGGTTGGGACGAAGGATAGCCTACGTCCGTCACGATCCTTGTCCTCAACGATTTCCTTCTTGTCGTTCGCGATCCTTTCCCTCCCTTCCCCCAAACGTTTGTCAGGAAACGATCGATCGATTCGAAGGGACGTCGTTCGAAAACCGTGCAAGAGATCGAGAGAAGAGACGCGATTCGAGGATCTCGATCTCGATCTCGACGATCGTCTGCTTCCACGATGAAAAATCTCGGCCGAGATATAATCTTTGGACGAACGGACGAGATTGGAAAGGACACCGCCTTCCCTCACGGACGAAGGAGACGTGTCGTTGGTTTGGCGCGAGTTCAAGGATGAGAAGACTGGAATAACAGCGGAAGAATCGGCGGATACGCGTTGGAGAAGTTGGCACGATCGAACGTGGTTCGCGATCGAACCGAGGAACTTGAACTGCTTTTTCACGATACGTTCGACGTAACGAGCTCGAGAGATAAGTTTGTTTCTCGAGGTTGGACGAGTGGAGCAACGATCGAACAACGCGTTTTCCGCCCCAAAATACCAAACCCCCGAGTAACCTTTCGTTTCTTCGATCGAGTTTCTTCCTCGAATCTCTCCGCTACGAAGATTCCGCTTCAGGGACAACGCCGTGTCGCGGATACGATTCAACCAAGGAACAACATCGCGCCGAAACATACGTTCAACGTAACGACCCTTGAAGTACGAAATACGCTCACCGAGGCGCGATCTTTCGTCGAAATATCGTCGATCGGAGGACGAATAGGGGCGAGCAACCACGAATTTTGTACAACGAACGAGAATCTCCTTCTCCCGATCAGTTTTCCTCGACGAGATTTCTTCCCTCGACAATGCGTTATCGCGAGATTTAATAACGAAGCAGCCCCTCGCTTCAGACCTCCTCCTCGCGAACATCCATCCGTCGACCATTCGCCTCGTCCAATTATCCTCTCGCTTCGAGTACGTCTCGAGGTAACGACCTTTGATCCTCCTCGATTTCGAACATTTCTCCACGCTACAGCGACTCGTTGCGACTCGTTGAATCCTGTCCGTGCTCCGTACCTCGATACCTCGTCCACCCCCCGACCAACTTTCACCCCCCTTTACTCCAACGTTACTCCACTTGGCGAACGACAAACATCTTGGAAAGTTAGAAACACTCGTGCGAGAACCTCTCTTCCAATCTTTCCGCCTCTTCCCCTCGCCACGCGTCAAAGCTACCTTCTCATGGTAGCCTCTCGTCGGCCAACGTGCGACTCCGCCCGTTTCCATATCGTTCGCACGAGTCTCACCCTCGAACAGGGAAGAATGATCGTGGCGGTTCTCGAGGATCGAGGAAGCCTCCTCCTCCTCCTCCTCCTCCTCCTTCTCCTCGACTTTTTTTCCGACCCCCTCCGTCTTATTTTCCGTCTTTACCTCGGGAGTGAAGGGCTCCGGGGTGCTCGCGCCCTCCGGTTTCAGCAAGCCCCTCTCTAGCAGCCGGTCGGTCACGCTTCTCCTTTTCTGCTTCTTTATCACAACTTTGTACGACTCCGCCTCTTGCTCCCCCTCCTCCTGCTTCTTGCGGGGTGTCGGTATCGGCCGCTGCGGTTTCTGAAGGAACACCGAGGTACGTCTCAACTGTTCGACCAACGGTGGCTCGGCTGTGGCTATGTTCTGAAGCTCTTCTATAACCTTCGATTGCTTCAGAACCGTGACCCGTGGCCTCAGTTTCTTAAAGTTCACCCTGGAATGCAGAGAAATCTTTTTCCTTCCCTTTTTTTTTAAAAATTTCTTATTATTGTTGTTGTCGAGGTTTCTTTCAGCAAGAATTCGAAGGGATGAATTTTATACCCCAAAACGCCTTTATCGTCCAAAAGTTCCTCTTCCTCGAGGATCAATTGCGCGATCTCGTCGTCCGTGAGATTTTGATTCGGCACGATCTCGCTGTTCGCGTCTTTCGGCTTGTCCGGAAGGGGCTCCACCTCTTGCTTCGATCCCTCTTCCTCCTCGCACGTCTTTATCTCATACTCGTGACGTTCGATCACCGTCTCCTCCTTCAAGATTTGCTCCGGGAAAACTGGTGGCAAATCTGCGAGCTGATAACGAACAAATTTTCCACCGATCGAACGACCACAAAAATCGTGAATAATACATGCATACATACATACATACATACATATATATATTATATATATATATAATGAAATTCACACATGCAATATTTTAACGTGAGATACGTACAGGGATCTTATAAGGGACGATGTTCTCCTCGGACAGCGCCTCCGCAGCCTTGACAAAATCTTCTTGTCTGTGTCAACAGAGAAGTAGTTGGTTGGTTAATTTCGAATTGGAATTTTTTTTTTTTTTTTCCTTTTCTTTTCTTTCCTTTCGATCGATCGATCGAACGATCGAACGATCTGTCACGCGTATATATGCACTCGAGTTCGTAGCACGAGCGAGCAGTAGCGAGCTAGCCCAAGTGAACGGAATTGGAACGGAGGTTGGAATGAAGTTAACTACTTTTCGAAGCTTACTTGCAAGCCGGTTCACACGCGAAAGGGTAATGAGAGGGATTGTGGAACAAATGTGTGCGATGTAAAATGCCAGCAATAAAATCGCCGACCAATGATAAACAGATCTGATTCTGGGTCACCTATTTATAAGTGTTGCAATATGTTACCACACGTTCGCCGTACTACGCCGGGATATTCTTGCCTCTCTCTCGTCTCGTGTTATAATATTTATCGTATATAAGAAGACGTTTTTTCCATCATGTTTGCAAGCGATTCTTCCAATTTTTTTTTTTTTTAATCTCAAGTCGAGTATATTGCACGTCGTTTCATCCGATTGATTATTGCTATTGAAATGGGAAATATAATGTAATATCGCAGGTGTGGTGTCGAAGAAAATCGTCGGTCGATAGAGTCGGGTTTGTCAAGGGTACTCGAAATAAAATTCGTCGCGGTAAAAAAAGTAGTTCAAGTTAAGCTCGACCTCGAAGCGGGTCAATTCGGTGCAACGATGCAGCGGCGCGCAGTGTCGTTGACATTGATATCGAATTGTTTTCAATGGCTGGGTTGCGGATCTACTTCCGATAAGATAAGGATGTATTCACGAGTAAAGCGAGTATTTATTTTTAAAGGTGATGTTGGATTTTTATATTATTAATCGATTAATGATTCAGGTAGCGCACCAAGCTTACCTCAGCACACCAAGAACAAAATTATTTCCCGCTCGCATTAATTCCTCGTGCGCCTGTCCGTGGGTTAAAGAACTAATGGGTTGATCGTTTAATCTTACCACCACGTCGCCGACTTTTAAACCCATACATTCCGCCAAACTTCCCTCTGTGACCTAAGAAATGTTTTTTCACGTTTCAATTTTCATTTTTACTCGATCAAACTTACGTATTGTAATTAAAACTATGGACGACGAGATAGGCGAGGGAGGGGATGGAGGGGAAGGAAATAGGTTTATACGGTTTAACGGGACTTTGATCATGTTTCTTGAAATTATGGGAAAATTTCATAATCGACGAATAAATCAAGAATGTTTGGAAAAATAACTTTTTTATTTTTTATACATACTACCATAAATATTCGCACGTATATTGTATTGGATCGTATTCATAAATCTTTTGATCTCGGGAGTAAGAGATAATTAAGTCAATCGGTTATATCGAATATTGGAACGGATCTCTTATAAATTTTATACAGCAAATATAAATAAAGAGAGCAAATAGTAGAAGAAGGTACAAAGATAAATTAAAAATGAGAATCAGCGCTCTCTCGATGATATCGTGGATGAAACAAATGTAGACAAAGAAAGCGAATAATAGGAAAGAGATAGAGAGAGCGTAAAAATATTGAAATCAGCGTCATCTTCAGAGTGCCGCAAATGAAACTCATAAAGAAAGGATAGCAAATAGAGAAAAAAGGATAGAGATATGGTAAGAATTGACTAACAACGCCATCTCTTGAATATTAAAAATACTTCTTCAAAAGCACGTTCAAAGATAAGTTAGAGTTAAAATTAAGATTCAGCGCCATCTCTTGAGTATTTTTGAAAACATGTCCTTTTCACAATTTAAAAGATGGCGTTAGTTCTCAATTCTTACTCTATTTTATCCTGCCATTTAGAGATATCTTTAATAATTGAAAGATGGTGTTGATAATTAATTCTTACAGTATCTCTATCTTTCTTTCACTATTTCCTATCCTTTTTTTATATGTTTCATTTATGACACTCTAAAGATTGATTTCAATATTTTTACTTTATTTCTGTCCTTCTCTCATTATTACTCTCCTTGTTTATACATTGTTCTTGGTACGTACGATCACATACGAGGTATAGGATATCAATTAAATATTTTCATCATTTCTCTTTCAAAATTACAACGTGTTTCAATCTTTAATGTAAAAAAATATTATATTCTCAACTTTATTACTTACAATATATCTATAACACGATAAACTTTCAAAATATATCGCACGCTTGCTAGACAAGTGATGTAATTCAAAATTTAATACTTATTGAATTATTGCTACGGAAAAAATTATAATTATTTATATTTTTTATTAACAGAATCCTGTAAATAACAGTTTCAAACTTGATGAATATGCAACTTAGTATTTTAATAATATGATATCCTTATATATTTTATATTCTTATAAGTCAAATCATTCAAAGTCGTTTCCTCTAAAATTATAATTTTTAAATTGTACGATTTTTCTAGCAAATATGCAATATGTTATGAAGCGTACTAGTGAAATTTAATCAAATAATTATTTATAATTTAATATTTAATTTCAATTCCAATCTATTTTATATTTTTATGTATGATCGTATCTATTCTATATAATTCGTTTATATTTAAGTAGATCATTGCCATTTTAATAAATCGGTAATACAGAAATTGCTATGATTAATCATATCGACATATTAGAAAATACTAGCCTGCAGATATGCAATCCTTTATACTTTTCGCGCTAAATGGTTACTATGTAATCTCATAATTTCACATATGCATGTATACTCTATATAAGTTTCTTAATAATTTGTAAATAATAATCTGAACTGCATTTTTAAATAATCTGTGTCTGTACATTATTATAGTATTATTATAGTAATATATTTAAATAATAAAAAACATGAAATAATAATAATGTAATGTACATACTCTGATGACAGTCAATGGTTGTGGAAAATCGCTTCCACCCGCCAATCGAAATCCCCATGGTGTGTTATCGAATTTTGTGAATTTTATGCTGATAGCCATACTGTTCTACATCTGAAATTCACGTGTCTGTAGTCATTTTGGACTGGAACAGCTTGTAACGTTTAAAGTGATACTTCCTTCATTAACTTCGATGAAATTAATTCCGAAAGTGATTTCTAATGAAACAATTATATAATAAAATAAAACAAATAAAAATATATAATAAAACAAGAAAAAAAATGAAAATTTTATTTGAATTTGAATTTTGTGGAATTATTTCACGATTAAATGTAAATCTATATTTGCATTCGAGTTTTAAAAAATCTTGATAAAAAAATTCAATCATCAATTTTCTTCAATCATTATTTGTGAATTAAAAAAAAAAAAAAATTACTTAAATTTATCAGTTTTAATATATTTCTTTTTAAAATTATTAATCAAAGAAAAGAATCATTTATATGAATACGACAAAATATAACACATAAGTTTTTCTAAATTTTACTCTCGTTACATAATGCTGATTTTAAAAAGACACAAAACAAAAGATATTCGATATTCTTAACATTTATAATATTTTTTATATATTTTATATTGATTTTTGGACATTCATAGTAATTCAAATTAAATGTTTGCTTTTTAACGATTAAAAAAATAAGTAAAACTAAAAACTTCGGAACGCAATAACAACCGAAAGGAATTCGTACCATGTACGCGGAAGTGATCGCATAGCGAAACGAATATAGTCTAGTCGATGCGAGAATTTACTCAATGATTCGTGAGTTACTTGCCAGTATGTTGCGCGAAGAATAATCACAGAATTGTTATATCACGATGCACAGGAAATTGCACACCGAGAAAAATTATATCACTGAATTCATGGATCAGAAGCGCGCGGTCATCAACCGAACCGGTCGATACCGTGGTAGCACCGATCGACGAACTCCACTAAGTCTTCAACACGCACAAAACGGTGTCACGATAATGTTTGCCAGAAGGCAATCGTAGCTACCGACTTGAACGCCACAAATACACGGCCTCTTCTCCCCTCATCCTCTCGTCCCCTGCTCCCCTCATTATCCAATCGTAAAACAGTAGGAAGAATGCTAGATCTATTTACTGATCGATTTATTTAGATTCAGGTCCTCGATTTCCTCGTCATCACATATGAAGTATTTCGCTCTCATCGTTACTCTTTCGTAAAGTAACAATATCTACATTTTTCCTCTACGACAAAGAATAACTTTTTTTATCGTAATTTCGCGCTAAAATCACATAAATTGATTTAAAAATCGTATACGCTTCTGCCATCTAGGGACACACTAATATTTAAATTCAATTCTTTGAATCGAAAAGCGCGCGAAACTTTATGCGAAAGAAAAAAAGAAAAATTAAAGAAAAATTTATAAATATTATAATATATGTTCTGTGATATGTGATATAATTTGTGTTTATGTTTAAAATATGTTATATGCAAATACAACAATACACATAATTTACAGTGAATACGTGTATTAAATATGTATTAAATTTTGATTTATTTTAAATAATTTACTTTGTACATTATCAAAATCTGATAAAAATATGAATATATACAAAATATTTTTAGAATGTAAATTTTATTCTCATTGACGTAGTCTTACTTGATCGTTCGAAGTCTATCTTTTGACTGAAAGTCGAAATGTGGAAGTAAGGCATAGATACGTCCCTACCACTATATGTTTATATATATCTGATATAGTATATATATGTCTTAGAGTCAATTCGCGCACTTAAGCAATTTCTATTTTACATTAGTCATATTGTTTTACATAAGAATAATATCCATTAAATTTGATGTGTATGCATTTTTATAATTTTGCAGCGATGATACTGTGCAGTTCGTTATTTTTTGTTTGATATTTTCAATAACAGTATTACAAATAAATTTGAATCGTTTATCATTAAAACATTATCACAACATTATATATTAAGTATATATATTTTAAAAATGGATTATATGGAAATATAATTTAATTTGCTTATTAAATTATTTGATTTTATAGTTATAATTTATTTTATTTATTAATACAATACAATAATATTCCTGTAATATATCTACAAGAATAAGTTGCAACTTTGCCGATAATAGAGAACATTGTATGTATATTATGTATATATATTACATAATAAAGAATAATACATAATTTAATTAATATAATAAAATATTAAAATATTAAAATAATAAATTATTGTATAATAATGATAATGATAAATTTTTTGCAATTAAATTAAATAAAATATTTTTATTTACATAGTATTACATTTTTTCAAATTGCGATCAATTATAAATATTAATCAAAACCTCATGAATATGAGGTTTTTATTATATTTATACTTTTTTTTAAACGAAAAATTTTTGTAAAAAAAGATTATTGATGAATAATATAAAAATTTTTACAAAATATTTATATTTTTTTAAGTTTTTTGCTTCTTTGCACTTGATGCTCCATCCTGCTCATCCGTTTGGAATATCGTTTGTGGTTGTGTTTTTTTATATGCTGGCGCAATCCAATATGGATTTTCTTCTGCTACTTTTGCATATTTTAATATAGCTTCTCGTGGATCTTGATCGTCTTCTATTCTTTTGCTAAGTCCCAAATTCCGAATTACATAAGAACTAAGTGTTCCACCAGAAGAAGCAACTCTTCCACCTTGTCCAGAAGTAATTGGTAAATCCGGTCTTCTCGATTTAACGGGATCTAAACGATCTTTTTCCATTTGTTTACGAACTGATTTAGGTCTGTCTTGTCTGAATAATGGAAGTGCATGTGGTGTAATAATTTGTTGAGTTGACATTACTTCGATATGTTTTTGTTTTAAATGCGTTTTTATAATACATAATTTTGCACCTCTTAAACTTTTCTTAGAATCGTAATATACCTTAACTATTCCATTTCCACAACCAACAAATATTTGATTTAGTTTTGGATGCCATAATGTTTTAATAACATGTGAATTTGTTACATTTATTCCATTAATTAGATCAAAAGTTTTTGTATCATAAAATAAAATTCTACCAGTATTTTGATTTTTACTTAAAGATTCTCCTGTAATAAGAATTGAATCATCTGGATTAAACATACAATCGGTTGTGTCATATCTAGAATATAAATTTTTTGCTTCAAAAATAGGTGTTTTAAATGCTCTTAAATCCCAAAGCTTTAATGTATCATCACAACTTCTGGTTGCAAGCATTTGTCCAAGATAAGAAAAGCTTAGGCTTGATATCTCAGCACCTTGTGCATGTGCATTTCTCTGAATCAGTGATGGATTAACAAAATTTTTTCTATGATCCCACATTTGTATAGAACCATCTATACAACCACAAGCAACTACATTACCTTCTCTACTATAACCACATGTGGTTGGTATGGTTTTAACACCATTTTGTGCTCTACATTTTATTAGATGTTTATGTGCACGCGGTCTATATAAAATCCATATTCTACAAGTACTATCTTGTGAACAAGTAAGATATTCCTCCTTTGTGAATGGATGCCAACAACCACTGTTTAATCCTGCTGTATGACCTTTTGTACGTGCCATATCTGTTATATATTGATCACCCTTCACAGTTTCACATTTTTCAAAACCATCTCTATCTAAAACTTTTGCTTGTGCAGAACCTGATATAACTAATATAACATCACCAGTCATTGAATATTGTAAACATTTGATTGGATGGTTCTCACAAGGTTGCAATGTTCTAAAACTTCTCATTGATGAATCCATACCAGCAAAGTCCCAAAAACAAACATCATAATCAATAGAACCTGAAGCTAATCTTGCTCCAGAAGGATCTGCTGCAATAGCTGTTACTGCCTTCGTTCCATGAGTCATTGTAACTTCATGACTGCATGGAATTTTATCTTTTAATTGTAATTCTTCTTCTACATCAGATTGTTCTTCATCTTCATCACTTTCATTGTCATTTTGATCTTTTATTTTCGTAGATTGCTCTAAATTAATTGAATTCTGAAGTTCTGGAGGTATTGGAGGTCCAATAAAATCATCATCTTCCTCATTATCATTAGTACTTTCATTATTAATAATATTAATATCTTTAGATATTTCTTTTACAAGTGTAGTTTTAGATTCTTTTTCAATAGATTTTATATTTATATTACTTACTTTGCTATTATTAATAGTTTTTGTAATATTTTCCAACATTTCTTCTACATCAAAAGATTTAGCCTTCTTACCAAAACCTGTTATGCCCATAACTTGTTTCAAATTTTGAGATTCTTCTTCATCTTCAGGTTTAATTTCATTCATTTTTGTAATATTAGTCTCCAATGATTTTTTGCCAAATGTACCAAATCCAGAACTTACAGTTTCTGTATTTTTCGTCATATCTCGAGTTAAATCTTTATTAATTTTACCAAAAGTTATTCCCTTTTTTGTATTCATGATTATTATAACTTGTTATTAAATAAATTGTAATAATATTTATAAAACATATACAAATAAAATTAAAATTTTTTATTTATTTATTCTTAATATAATATAACTTTGATATTTTTTTAAGATTTAATTTCTTATAATAGCTTATAAAAAATTAAATAAATATATATATTGAGGTTATAATATTTCATTTTCTTTTTTTTTCTATTATTCATATATAACGGATTAATTACATATTTTTGCATTAAAAAAAGTAAATCTATTTTATTAATAAATAATTTTTTTTTTAATATAAATGGAAATTCACAATATTATTTATCGCTTTATCTGGTAAATATTGCGTACTATAGCAAAATTGTCAGATACCGAGACAAAATGGCTATCAGAGCCATTAGAAACATTTAGTAAGTTAAAATTTCTATTTTAACTTATTGTGTATTGACGTTTGTATTGACAGATGTCATTGATGTGAATAATTAGTAAATTTATCATAAAAACCTAATTTACATCTATCTAATAATTGTTGTAATTGATGTACCTAAATAATAATGAATCAAAACATAATATATAATATTATATCAATGTAAGTTAGTTAAATATACTTTGATTAAATTTTAAATTATAATTATATTATAATTTAAGTTTTAAACGTTTTAAAAAGTTATAAATATCAATTATTTGATGTATTTGATATTTATAAATTTATATAGAATAAATATATTAAATAATATATTAAATATAACGTTTACATAGTTTATAATTAATAAGTTATGATTTTTAAAATATATTTTTTGTAATATTTATAATTCTTGTACTTATAAAATCTTATCCATTAATAATTATGATAAACAAAAATATTATTTTCATTTAAAAAAATTTAAATATTTATGAGAATCGAAATAAAAAAATTAATGAATTTCAAAAATTCGATTATAAATTAATGTAGCATTTAATTTAATAACATAATTTAGGAAATAACATAGGAATTAACAGAAGAAGTAAATGAAAATATTTTTAATATATAATTGACTACAATATCTATAAAAAATGATAGATACAAAAAATAATGCAAATGGAACATATGATTGTAATCAAGATTCAAGGATTAGAACTAACAGTTCCGATACAATGCCATCAACACCTTCTTCATCATCTGATTATATGACAGGAGAAGCAGATGATAGTTCAGATAGCAAAGCTGTTATACCTTTTAGTTTAAAATCAGTAGAAACAGTGCTTTCATTATCTAAGGTATAAAATAAATTTAAAAATTTTTATAATAATTTTTTATTCTTTATGATTATGATTATATTATATTTTACAGGCTACTTCTGAAGAATATCTTAAAGATATGATAGAAAAATGTAAACAAATGGTATTAGAAAGTGCAGAATGTTCAGATGAACGAAAATGGCTTGTTAGACGTTTAATTGAATTACGTTTAAGAGTACAAGAATTTAGAGAATCATCAGAAGCAAATTTGCTTGAAACACAAGTAATTTTAGGACATCACTTAATACCACAAAAATATTACATAACAACTTCTGGACCTGTATATTGTGATCATTGCAGTGGAGCTATTTGGACTATGCTTCAATCATGGTATATGTGCAATGGTAAGATTTTCTTTAAAATTATAAATTATTTTTATATGGATTTTTATTATATTTAATTTTATTTTCATAGATTGCAAATTTTGTTGCCATTGGAAATGTTTAAATAACATATGTAGAGTATGTGTTCATGTAGTTGCTAGTGAAGCAGGTGGTTATACTTATACAAAAGATATTTGTCCTGAACAGGGTTTATCAAATCAAGGATATAGATGTGCTGAATGCAAAGCACGAATTACATTTAGTAAGTATATTTATTAATAAATATTGATTAATGCAGATAAGATTAAAATTAAAAATTAAAATAATTCTTTGAAGAAGTATAATTTATCACTCTATATAAGATATAAAAATAAAATATTTAACATTGTTACAATGTAGATAAATTATATTTTTATTACAAGCTTTCTCAAAAGGATTATCCTTATCTTGTTTTGGCAGTCCATTTAAAAATACAGGTAACACATATAAAGGAAATTTCGAAAATGTGGGTTACAAATCAAAAATTTATTTTATATATTAATATTTCTTTTAATATATTATTTATAAATGTAGAATCAACATGGATTGAGCCACGACTTTGTGACTATACAGGATTGTATTATTGTCAAAGATGTCATTGGAATACTGCAATGGTAATTCCTGCAAGAGTAATTAGAAATTGGGATATGGAATCACGACCTGTATCTCGTGTTGCTGCACAACTATTAACACTTTTAGAAGAACGTTCTGTTTTATTACTTGAAGACTTAAATCCAAAATTGTTTACTTTAGTTCCAGATCTATCTGTAGTAAAGGTAAAATAAACTATAACTTCGTATTTATAAATTAATTATTTTTATATAATTCAAAGTAAATAATAAATAGAGGATGCGGGAGGAAATGCAAATGATGAAACGTTATTTAGTTTTGTGCCCGGAAGCTAATAATCAAGGATTACCATGGAAAATTGGAATACGTACTCATATGATAGAAAATTCGGGAAATTATTCAATTAAAGATCTCATTGATTTGAATAATGGAATACTTTTAGAAGAAATTCGTGCTGCATATGATACTATGCATACTCATATCACAGAGCAATGTGAATTATGTAAAGCAAGGTAAATTTTGATGAATGGATATTTTATACAAATCGTTTTACAATTAAAATTTTAAATATTAATTTATAGAGGTCATTTATGTGAATTGTGCGGTAATGATGAAGTTATATATCCATGGGATGCAAGTTCTATTAGTTGTCATCAATGTACAGCAGTTCATCATCGTGCATGTTGGTCGAAACAAAATCACTGTTGTCCACGTTGTACGAGACTTCAGAAACGGCGTGCCTTGCAAGAACAACAAACTTCAGATACAGATGAATGTATTACTGAAAATGGATTAAATTCAAGTGAATCACCAAGTGATACAACATAAATGCATATATTATAATTTGTACATATATCTGTCTTTGTGCAATTTTTTTATAAATTGAAATTAAAAAATATTCTAATTTTAAAAGAAGATCTATATTCATATAGTTTATTATAGATATATAAAATATATACATATATGTATC
>NW_006263889.1:178685-178926 GCF_000469605.1 Apis dorsata | reverse complement strand
TATTGCAATTATTATTTTATTTGTTTATTGCAAAATATTTTTGATATGATATTCGCTATTATTAAATTTTAAATATTAAAAATTGATAAAAAATTTTAATTGATAAATGTTAATAGATGAAAAATATAATTTTAATTTTATTAGAATTTAATTAATATTATATAATTTGATAATAATTTAATAATTCAGATTTTTTAAACATTAATAAAATAAGCAATAGAATGTAAAAATAAATTGTTAT
>NW_006263889.1:174155-178650 GCF_000469605.1 Apis dorsata | reverse complement strand
TTAGATATTAATAAAAAAATATTAATATTAAATATTGAAACTAATATTGAATAAAAAAAGCTAAAATTAAAATGAAATACATAATATAAATCATGAAATATTTTATTATTAATATTTTATATATTATTATCAATATATAATACGACTATTCAGTTGGATGATTAGATTTGATATTATTGATATTTATAACTTACTGATATAGTTATAGTACTTATTGAAATTATAAGATATTTAAATATTTTCTTTTTACTTTTTTAGGCAAACAACCAATATGAAATTATAGATATTAAAATTTTATTCTATTTCAAAATTCTTATTCATCTATCAATTTAATGATACTCCTCTGTTAATAACATGAGGTATCCTTTTAGGTACCATACTGAAAAATAAATTAAACAATTATAAGTTTTTCAATAAATATATAATATTAATATATTAATAATATATTATATATATATATATAATGTGAATATATAAATAACTTACGTAATACAATCAATAATAGGACATACTGAAAGACAAAGAGTACAACCCGTACAATCGTCTGTTACTGTTGGAATGTGAGTTTCAGAGTCAAATTTAATTGCTTGATAACCAGAATCGGCACAAGCTATGTAACATTTTCCACAATTTATACACATATCCTAATACATAAAATTATTTATCCTTAATACATAATATATAATAATATACATTATATAAATAAAGATAAATAAAAATTAAAATAAATAAAAGCTGATTAAAACTTACATCATCTATTAATGCTATTACTTGTTCTTTGTTATTCAAATCCTTATATGTACCAATATAATTTAAAGCTTTGCCAATAACATCTTTTATTCTTGGTATAGCTGTAATAGGTTCTGGACTAGGTCTAGTAATCTTGACGAGTTTATCGAGTGGGTTCGAGATAGCTTTAATTTCAGCTATTTTTGCTTCCCGTAGTTTTTGATATTCTCCAAAATATGGTATATTCTGAAACATAAAACATTTAATAAATATAACATTTGTTATTAAGTTATTAATTTTAACAAAAGTTTGCATTTACTTTGCCAAGAGCATGTTGTAAAACAATAGGTTTTCCTTTCTGATGTTTAAATGTTGGTGGGCTCTGTCCATCCCAATTTTTTAATTGTTTTAAATTCTTCAAGTATAATAACGCTTTTAAACCTGTTATATAATCATCAATTAGAGTAAAATCCTGATTTTGTACAGCACTGCAAACCTATTAATCGTTTAAAAATCATTCGAAATATAATATTGTGTATAAAAAAATTTATAAGAAATTAAAATGATTGACTAGCTTACCTGTAAAACTGATGCACCACAATGTAAAAATTGAAGAGCAACATCTGCTGATTCAATACCACCAATTCCAAGTATAGGAAATCCAGGAAGAGCTTTAGAAATGGCAGAAACAGCCCTTAAGGCTTGAGGTCTGGTTGCATTACCTGACATACCCCCATATGTTGTAGCTTTTTTAATTCCAACAGCTGGCCATGGAGTTGCGTCCGCATGCAATCCCATTAAACTTTGAACAGTATTTATGGCAGATACTCCATTAGCATGACCTATTATAAAAATTTTTTTTTTGAATATTTATTATTGACAAATATTTTAATTATTTATATATATATATGAAAAGAATACCTTCATAAGCTGCCTTAGCTATTGAAACAATATCAGTAATATTTGGTGTTAATTTCACAAAGAATGGTATCTTCACAGCTTCCCGAATCCATCTTGAAATATTTCTTACCAATACAGGATCCTAATATAAAAGTCTATGATAAATTGATAATGAAATATTAGTAAATTATATTTATAATCATAAAAAATATACCTGGCCGCAAGCCAAACCCATTCCAGATTCTCCCATTCCATGAGGGCAAGATAAATTTAATTCTAAAGCATCAGCTCCAGCTCTTTCTGCTTTTTGAGAAAGTTCTGTCCAATCTGCTCTATTGTATGAACACATAATACTAGCAATAAGAATCTAAAAATAAATTTCAATTTTCATTATCGTCAAATACATTCATAAACACAAATGATTTAAAAATTTTAGCAAATTCATATAACTGTATATGTTATCTTTAAACCTTAGTCGGAAAATCTTTTTTTAATTCTATAATACTATTGCACCAATAAGCTTCCGATTTTTCAGATATCAATTCAATATTTAAAAAACTGCCCTGTTCTGGACCGTAATGATGTCGAGAAGTTGTACCTTTAATTATTCGTGGAGACACATTTGTAACAAGATCCTAAAACATTATTTTATTAAAATATTAAATAAGAAATTTTAAATAAGAAATAAATTACCTTATCCAAAGAAAATGTTTTTGTAACTACAAAACCCCATCCAGCCTCAAAAGCTCGTCTAATCATAGTACTAGAAGTGGTCGGTGGTGCAGAAGCAAGACCGAAAGGATTTTCAAATTTTAAACCACATATTTCAATAGATAAATCAACATCATCGATTGGGGTATGAAATTTAGGTAATTGAGGAATTTTAGGTACTTCCAGATTATAAGAATTCTATTAAATATAGAATACAAAAATTGTTTAAAATATTTTGTTTATAAATAATTATTAAATTTTTAAAAATATACCTGAATAAATTTATGAATATACCATGCAGCAGTTTTACCATCATTTACAGATTCAACAGTAGTATGAGCAATTCCAGCAAGATCTCCACCGCAAAAAATTCCGGGAATAGAAGTGCTCATGGTTTGTGAATCTACTTCCGGTAAGTTCCATTTATTCATTTTAATAGGTACCATAGCTTGTATTACTTTTACAAAAATACAATTCTTTTTAATATCTTCCTTGAAGAAACAAAATCTTAACATAATTAAAATTATTACCGTCTTGATCTTGCAATCCTGATCCGAAGGCAGATATTACAAAATCAGCTTTTAATCTACAAATTTGTTCCTTATCTTCTATCCATTCATTATTTTCGTTTTCCTCTGTTCGATAAAATTCTATTGCAATTATTTTTCCGTCTCGAACAATTACTTGTTTCGGTGATTGAAAAGGAATAAATTCACATTTTTCTTCTTTTGCTAAATCAAACTAAAAAAAAAAAAAAAAAAAACAAAAATTATTTATTATAAAATTAATATTTTATATAAAAAAAAAAAAAAAAAGAACATAAATTATGTATTATATAATTAATATATTATATATAGAATAATAGAAGAAGGAATATTTCTAATAAGGTAATTAAAATAATAGCGATAATTACTTCTTCAGGTACAGCTCGAATATTAGTAAATCCTTTTCTAAAAACTACATAAATTTTCTTTGCTCCACATCTTAGAGCAGAAGTAGCACAATCGAAAGCTGTATCTCCAGCTCCGAGGACAACAACTTTACCATGAAGAGAAGGTAGTTCATTTCTTTTACATGCGCACATTCCCGGTTTACTACCTTTTGCTACTTTTGGTAAAAAACTCTTTGATGTAAAAAAACCCATTTCTTCTGTAAGATTTGAGAAAATTGGAATAACTTTTGCTTCCGGAAGACCGATTCCTAAAAAGATCGCTTTATATCCGGAATTTTGGAGACCCTAAAATGAAATAATCTTTAACATTTGGTAATTACTAATTTAATTTAGAATTCTTAATTAATTGTAGTTATAACATTATATATAACAACCTGTATTGTTAAATTATCCTTAGATAATGCTTTACCCAATTCAATCTTTACTCCTAAATCTTTGACAAGATCAATCTCAAAGTTAACAATATCATATGGTAACCGATATTGTGGAATTTCTGACGAGCTCAATCCACCAATGTAATTTTGTTTCTCAAAAATTGTTACATTATTATAACCTAAACGTGCAAGAAATGTTGCACAAGACAAAGAAGCTGGTCCACAGCCAAGCAAGGCGATCTTAGTATCTGCATGTGAAACATTTTGTCCAGGAATTCTAGTTTGAGATATGTTCATTTGTTTAAAGATCTAAAAAAAAAAAATTATTTTCATATATTAAGTTATTTAATATAACGAAAAACAGTCAAAGAATTAATTTTTTACATCTGTGGCAAATTGTTGAAGACCGCCGATATTGATAGGTCCTTCTTCGGATGCGTGCAAATTGCATCCTCCTACGCAAAGGTCACTTGTCGGACAAACCATACCACATGTGAGTCCAAGAGGATTATCAGATAAAATTGCTTTCGCTGCCCCATAATAATTTTTATTTGAAATAGAAGTAATAAAAGATTTAATGTCTAATTGTGTTGGACACGATTTTTGACAAGGAGCATCTGCGCATTTTAAACAACGTGCAGCTTCTTTTAATGCACCACGTTCGCTTAATGTTGTGTGTTTAATGTCATCGAAATTTTTTGTCAAAGGTGGACATTGCTATAAGTATAAATAATAATAATATAAATATAATATAAATATATAATATAAAATATATAATATAAATATAATATAAATATAATATAAATATAAATATAATATAATGATTTAT
>NW_006263889.1:168348-173896 GCF_000469605.1 Apis dorsata | reverse complement strand
TTATTACAAAAATATTTTATATTATTTATAATTTAAAAAATATAGTATTTTGTTTTAAAAATTTTGTATTATATCTTACATTACAATTTTCATTAATGTTTCTTTTCCATTTTCTTTTATTCTCTTTGGTAACTGCTGATGGAACAACATTCGCAAATGATTTTATTTTTGGATTTAAATGTAAAAGATTCTAAGAGAAAATATATATTTATAATTAAATTGAAATATGTTATAAATATACGGATATATCTTAAAGAAACAAGATAAATACTCACTTCTATATCAGGCACATCTTTGCTTAGTATTGTAACAGATGTCATTTCTTCTTATATCAATATTAAAGTTGCACAATTATTAAATAATTATAAACAATAAAGATATCATATATATTTCACTAAATTTTACGTTTAATAACTGGAGCAATTTATTATGAACAACTTACGAATTATCAAATTAAAATTAATTAACTCAAATAATAGATTTAAAATTATTATACTTTATTTATATCATAGTGGATACATATTACGTATCTTGTAAATATCCTGATAAATTTAAAGATATTTAATTGACAAGAAAATGATAACTAATAATATGTTACAGATTCTCCCTACCATTCGTATATCATATACGATAATTCCGTTTATCATATACTGTGCCACGTCTTCATAATAGCACTTTCTTTTATATACGATATATATTAAATCTACTCTATATAATCAAACCAAATAGTTTCAAACATATTCTTGATTTGCAACACTCAATCTAAATTGAAAAAATTACTTTTTTATTAATTTAATCCAAAAATGAAAACTATATATAATATTTAATCAAATTAAATTTCTAAAAATTTGTAATATTTCATTTCATCTTATTATGAAATTATTATTATTATAAAATATTTTATTTTAATTTGATTAAATAGTAAAAAAATATAATAATATTGTACCATAAAATATTGATATAACTCCAACAATATAACTTCATATTATAAATGATTATAGTACGAGAAACTATTCTTTTCAAATATCGTTTAATTAAATATGAATAAGAAAGAAGTATTTAATATGATTATAGACCATCATAAAATCGTCCTATAATCTTGAGAATCTTCTAATTAAATGTTACAATTCTATGATATTTATAAATATTAGAATCTCTTTAGCAAAAGAAATTAATAGAAACATAGATAATATTTTCAGTTCAAACATAAATTTCGAAGTTGTATGAATTTACACGATTTAAATGATGCGTTTAAGAAAATAACTAATCATTTACAAAAAATAAAGAAAAATAAACTAAATTGCAAAAAATTAATTCTAATAAACATTTACAAAATAGTTTATCTATTATTTATTATGTTGATTTATGGCCTGATCGTGTCAAATATAAATATTTGATATATTTTATATATAATTATAATTTATAATTTGTAATTTAATATTTTTAATAGAAATTATTATTATTGGCGAAATTATATATATTATTGGGGAAAGATAGAAATAATGATGACTGGTTTAACTATTCTTATGACAAATTCTACATACGCTGCAAAAGTGAGTATAATTTTATGTGCATATTATTATAATAATTATATTATATTAATTTTATTATACAAAATTGTAATAATTAAAACTATTTTAAAAACATTTTATGACAATATAATTAATAATTGTATATTATTAAATAATTATAATTAAATAATTATTAATTGTATATTATTAAATATGAAAAAATATTCCTTTCAAATATCGTTTAATTAAATATGAATACAAAGAAGTACTTAATATGATTATAAGCCATGAAAAAAATATGAAAAATTAAAATTGTTCTTTTTATACATACATAATAAATATGTATTTTATAAATAAGTATATATTTTATTAGATACATGATATATATTCTACTTTTTGTTTTTGCATATAGATGATTTATATTATTTCGATATAAATGTATCAAAAATCTTATAGATATAACAAACAGTAAAATATTTAATCGAGATAACGATAAATATGAACATATTATATCATATTATAATTGGCAAGGAATTTTTCATCATATAGCTTATCATATAGCTTATTATATTATGCTTTGCAAGCATATCTATATTTTCTTATAGTTGTATACCATTACAAAGTGTACTCAGTGAAAAATCCAAACAATTATCAATAGCTGGATGGTATCTTTATAATATAACATCTACACCAATTTTTGAAATTGCTTGATTATATCAAGTGCTATTTATCCTCATAAATTGCATTATCAATATAGCAATAGATATTCTTATAACAAGTTTTATAATAATTACCTGTTGTCAATTAACGATTTTAAGTTATATATCTTCAATATATCTTTAATACATTATACAAAAGAATTACATTATACAGAAGATTAGAATCAGTAGAATCTTCAATTTTAATAACAAAAAACATATTGCTAGAAGTAATAATGTTAATATTGAAAAATCTTCTTCAAAAATTTATAATAAATTTCATGAAAGTTTGTAACACTGTGTTAAATACAGTATTATAATATTTGAGTAAATACTTCAATAAAGAATAACATTTATTTTTTAATTTATATATAAATTATTATATATTTTCAGTTTTACAAAACAGATCCAAGATATATTTAGTATTATAATATTTTTTCAACTTTTTGTAAATTGCATTATTGTTTGTTTGAACCAGCATTCAATCTATCATAGGTAAAGTTTGCCTATTAATTATGATTTTTATATTTTTATTTTATGAATTTTTTTCAATTTATGTAATCATATTTTATATATATTATATTTACAGATAAAAAATTATATTTACACCTGAATTTTTTGATTCATTACTATATGTCTATATCAAATCTTCATTTATTGCTGGTATGGAAATGAACTGTATCTTCATATATGTATGTTGCAGTATATTGCAATAATGTTGCAGTATATAGTTGCAATAAAGCTTTAATTGCAAATAATTTTATCAAAAAATATATTTTTCAGAGTATGAAAATATATTTATCTGCCTATAAAAATAATTGGTGGAGTAATAATAAAAATTTTAATTATACTTTACTCATTATAAATGATAATAACTATGATAAAAACTCAAATATCTCTATTATAATTATCTATTATAATTATTGGAAAAGTTATGGAAATATTTTTATAAAATTTTCTCTTAATATATACATATGTGTATATATGTGTATATATATTTTTTTTATACCATAATTTTTTTTAATTTATTAATAACTTTTTAGATTCTATATACATCATATTTTATTTTTACTCTTTTAAAAATTTTTACTATTTAAATTTGTATAATAAATAAATATTAATTATAAAATATTTATTCAAAATTTTCATTCAATAAACATAAAAAAATTTTATAATCATTCAATATATATCATTCAATAAAATATAAAAATTTTATAAGTATTTAATATGAATAATATATGGTAATATAAAAATAGAAATTTTTCATATATAAAAAAATTTATATAAAATATATATTAATAATAAAAATATATAAACAAATATGTATGTTATGTACATATATATATATTATACATATATGTTATATATATATGTTATACATATATGTTATATATATATATATGTTATACATATATGTTATATATATGTATATCAATGATTAAAGTGCTTCTATCATCAAAGCTATTCCTTGACCTCCACCAATGCAGGCCGAACCAATTCCTAAGCTTCCAGTTTTTCTTCTTCTGCAAGTATATATAATAAAAATAATTAAATATATAATATATAATAAAAATAATTAAAATAAAATATATTTTCTTTTATTTTATTTTAAACGTATTTTATTATTTTTATTATTTTTATTATTATATTTTGTATATTTACATACCTTAATTCATGTACTAAATGTGCAGTGATTCTACTACCAGATGCACCCAATGGATGTCCAAGAGCAATAGCTCCACCATCTACGTTTAATTTATTAATATCCAATTTCAAATCTTTAGCACATGCCAATGTTTGAGCTCCAAATGCTTCATTAATCTATATAACAAATGAATAAATATTTAATTTTTATATTTAAATAAAATGATACTTAAAATTTTTACTTACCTCGATAAGTTCAATATCATTTAAACTTTTATTTGTAATTTTAAGAAGTTTTTGTATAGCTGGAACTGGACCAATTCCCATAATACTAGGTTCTACACCTACAATACTATATCCCACCAAACGTGCCAGTGGTGTAAGTTGTTCTGTTTTAATAACTTCTTCACTCGCTAAGATAATAACTCCTGCACCATCAGAAATACCCTATGAAATAAATTATATGTTTAAAAAATAAAATGAATATGAAATATCCATATTATTTAATTAACTTTAAATAACAAAATGCGTTTCAACATACAGATGAAGATCCTGCTGTAACTAAACCATCTTTCTTAAAAATAGAAGGTAATTTAGTTAAATTTTGAAGAGTCGTTTGAGGTCGTGGATGTTCATCTGTATTAACAACAATATCTTGCTTTTTCACAGTTATTGTAACAGGTACAATCTCCTCATTAAAACGACCAGCATCATTAGCTGAAATAATATTCATTATTTCATATTAATTTTAATATTTCTATTCATTTGTGGTAATGATTTAAATAATTTAAATAATTAATATAAAAAATTATATTTACCAGCTTTCCATAATTGTTGGCTTCTTAAAGCAAATTCATCTACTTCTTGTCTTTTTAAATTGTACTGTGATCCAAGTTTTTCTGCAGTTTCACCCATAGCTAAATTGCAATAAGTATCTAATAATCCAAGCCATAAAACATCCTCAAAGTGATATTTTTGTCCTAAACTTGTACCAAATCGAATATTTCTTACAGTAAATGGAACTTGACTCATGTTTTCTACTCCTCCTGTTAAAACTATCTTAGATTCTCCTAATAAAATACTCTGAAAATAATCAATTGTTTTACATGTTTGTATAATGCTTAGCATGAATCAATTATATTTATTTATTTTAATTTTTTTTATCAATATTATATTATATAATTATATTATCAATATTATATTATATTATATAATTATATATAATAAAATAATATTATATTATTTATATATTATTTTAATTTTTTAATATCATATTGTGAATAAATCTACCTGTGCACCACTGACAATTGATTGAAATCCAGAACCACATAATCTATTTAATGAAAATGATGGTTTTTCTAATGGTATACCACATTTTAATGCAACATGACGTGCTAAAAAACCTCCATCACTTGATGATATCTTGTAAATAATAATTATAAATATTATAAAAAATATGAAATATAAATAATAATAATAATTATAGATTTTATAAAAATATTAAAAAAGTGCTTAATTATATATACTGGTAATACATGTCCAAAAATAACATTATCTATTTTTTCAGGATTTAACTTTGCAGATTGCAAAGCAGATTTAGCAGCAATTACTGATAAATCAGTTGCATTTTTATTTGTAAATTTACCACCAAATGTACCAAATGGAGTACGCTTTGCAGCTACAATAAATATTCCT
>NW_006263889.1:147399-168003 GCF_000469605.1 Apis dorsata | reverse complement strand
ATTTTTTTTATAAATTTAATTAAAATATTCATAGTTATGATTTTACATTAAAACAATCTTTTCTATTATAAAAAAATTATTTTTTTTATTTAATAATATTTACAAATTTAATTAAAATTTTTTAATATATAACTTATTCTTTTTATTATTAATTTTCTTTTTTATTTTATATTTTTAAAAATGTTAAAAAAAAATAGAAATTTTGATATATAACTTAATAAAATATTTTCTATTTTTCTAAATAAATAGTAATAATAATAAATATTTAGAATTCTACATACCTTTTGTTGCGAGAGACATTATGAAATAAAATATTTTATAATTAAAATAAATTTAAAATAGAAAATTCAATAATAAACAAAATATTTCAAATGATATATTAAAAATTAAATGATTGCACGATAATCAAATTTTAAACTGAGTTTATTTCGCTATAGATAGAATAGAAATTACAATATGATCAAAGTTTAAAGATCAAAGTTTCTTTCCTATATTTTACCGAATATAAAAAAAAAATAACCAATGAAAGAAAAAGAAAAATGAAAAGAGAAAAATAAAATATCATTCATTTCATAATATTTCGCAATATATTAAAAGAAATCTTTTTTTCTTTAGGTGGGGATAACTTTAGATATTTACATTAGATAATTCCATATCCACCAGAGAATTTTACATAACTCTCTTATTAGTGAGATATCAAAAATGATTAAATTATTATTATTATATATTATATATCTTCAAGACAGAATATGAGGGAAGAAAATTATTGACATGTATAGAGTATATAAAAAAATAAGTTTCATGATGTAATTCTACATTTTTGGATCGATAGAAATTTATAAACAATTTTTGCACAAAAATAATTTTGTTAAATAGATTTTCAAAACCAGAATTCTTTTTATTGCATTATATAATACTCATTGCAAAATCTCATAGATTGCAAAATCTTTTTATTAAAATATTAAAAAACGAATCCAAAGTAGTTTACGAATTTTCATAAATTATTTTACTCAAAATTTTTATATTTTTTATTGAAATATTATTATAAGTAATATTGTAAATAATATGTAATTGTAAATAATATGCATTATTACAGTATAAATAATATGTAATTGATAAACCAACTAGATATACATTAATTATTATACAAAATATTGGTGAAATATTCAATGAGGAAAACAATCCAAAAGAAATATCAATTTAGAAATATCAAGATATGACTTTCATCAATTAAATCAACAATTTATTGATCAATTAATATTATTATCCTAATGCTCATCAGAGATCAAATCAATATATGATCTATTAAAGAAAGAGTGAAAGAGAAGATGATCATCATCTTATCAATAATAAATCGACCAATAGAAATGAATCAAAGAAAAAAATCGTATACGTGTTCAATTAAAAGATCATACAGCTTCATAAGATTTTTGTATTACACAAGTTGGAACATAAATCGCGTTTTTTAAAACATAAGTTATTTCAAAATCAAAAAAATGATAAAATTTGAAACATTTTATTTTTAATATTTTTGGAGTAGAAATCATTATCATATTCATAAAATCATATTCATGATTTTATGAATAATCTATAAATAATATCTATAAATAAGACAAATAAGATTTAAAAAAATATAAAAATTTGTAATATCGAGTTATATGCTTTTAAAGACGCATGTATTAAAACAATATCCTCAAAGTGATATTTTTGTCCTAAACTACCAAATCAAATATTTTTTACAGTAAATGGAACTTGACTCATGTTTTCTATTTCTCCTGTTAAAACTATCTTAGATTCTCCTAATAAAATACTCTGAAAATAATAATCAATTGTTTTACACGTTTATATATGCGCATATATGAAAACATTTAAGCAATATATGTTAAAAAAAATATGTTGAATATTATAATTTTATGATATAATTTGTGATATAATTTTTTATTAATAAAAAAATATCATATTTAATACATTTTTTCAACATTGGTTTCAACTTGTTCGCGCTCAATCAGCGGCATATGATTAATTTACGATCGCAATTCAATTAAATTACGCGTTTTGTAATTGACTAATATTTTTTATTAAATTTATTAATAAAATCATAACGAAAGTTTTTGTAAAAAAAAACGTTTAAAATTATTTCAAAAATTTCCAGTTAATGAATTAGTTGTTGATGTATGATAATTTCAAATCATATATCATAAATCATAATTAATATATATGTATAACCGCTATTTCCTCAACAATATTAATAAATTTAAAATATTTCAATCTCAACTGCATTAAATTTAGATATTCTATGATTCAAAAAAATCGGAAATATAGAAATAAAATATAAAATAATTCTTGAATCATTGACAAGTTAATTACTTAAGTTAAAACGATACTAAGTATGAAGCTGATATTTCTATTATCATAATTTCAGTTTAAAGATTGTTTTATATCTTATATCATATTCCATGAAGGAATGGTTAAATTCGCTATTATGAAATTTATTTCTAAATATAATGTATACATTTTACATGTTTTCTTTATTACATTCATATATAATTTTTATTTATAATTTTGTTGTTACTTGAATGAATAAATTGGTTGTTTATTCGATTATAAATTGATAATTTGCAATTAAGGCAATCTTTATGATAATTATATATATGATAAATAATTAAGGTTAAAATTATTAAAATTTACACAAGAAAATTATTTTCTAGTTTTAAAATTTAAAATTTTGCAAACTTAAAAGTACAATATTTTTTAGTAAGAAATTAATAATTAATTTTCAATATTGTGTTTCCGACAGTGAGAGAATTAAAAACTACATAATCAAAATTGACATATTTTCTTTGTCTTTTTTCAGTAATGTTGCTCTTGTTATTTATGATGATAAATACTTTTTTGTTTTTACTAACAAATCGAAATTTCCAACGTTCATCTACGAGATGATGTCACTGATATTAAATTCTTTTATTTAATTTAAGATCAATGTATTTCATTAATAATTACAATTTTTATGATTGAATCAAAATAAGATTGTTATACTAAAATGTTGATGAAAAAAGAAAAAAATTTCTTATCTCTATTGATCCAGTTAATAGTAAATTATTTTATTAAACTATATACAATATTATTTATGATATATTTTAAAAATAAATTATGAAATACCAGTCAAGAATATAAATGATCACAATATTAATAAATATCTTAAAAAGCGACTTTTTTATTTATTTCTATAGATAAAATTCCATTTTTTAATAAATATTCAATGAAATTAAATCTTAAGACATGCACGCACGTTTATTGTAATAAATAATTTTATAAATATCAATAAAGTTCTATATCACATATTAAATTCGAATTTATTGTTAGATACACAATTATTATATTAATCAAATATTTTGATCTATTTTAACAAGAAATTTTTATAAGCAAAATGCATTAAAATTGACGAAAATTTATTTGCTTTCGTAAATTCTTAAATAATTTGTACAATTATTTATTACACAATTACACCTATAAAAATAGATGGAATTGAAATTATTATCTTATAAATTAAAATTAAACTAAAATTAAATATGATTTATATGTTTACAGGAGAATAAGAGATACAATACTTTCTTATAAGAAAAATGAGGAATCATTTTATTTTACTCTTCATAAAATGGTTCACTGATGTCTGCTTGGTATGCATATTCTACTCCCTATAAAGTCAATAATTAAAATCAATAATTTTTATAATATTTTTATATTTTATATCAAATTTTTACTTACTTCTTGAAAATGTTTGTGCATTTCCCGTGCAACATGAACTGATGAAAAAACGGCACATAAAGTACGTTTTGTTGGTGGTGTTAAAGCATAATCGATTGCTGTCCAAACACATTCTTTTTCATTAACCTTAATAAAAAAAAGAATTAATATTAATTAATTTGATATTTAATTTGATATTATTTAATATTATATTTATATATTTTTACCTCCATTTTAGTATTCATACTAATAATTGTATTGCTTACAATTTCATCTGTTTTATCTGTTTTTAATATTATTCTTTCACCAAAAATATTAGAATCATAATAAATAATTAAATTTCCTAATGCTACAGGTTCCCATTGATTCTCTTTATTTGTCCTAGTGAGCAAAGTTGCTCTTTTTTCAAAAGTTATGGAGTTTTGATCATCATCATCATCATCATCATCATCATCATCTTCATCTTCATCATCATCATCATCATCATCATCTTCTTCTTCTTCTTCATCTTCTTCTTTTATATCATCTACTGCACCTACTTCCTCACATTCTTCATCTTCATTTTCTTCATCTCCATGTTCTTCTATTATTGGACTATCTTTTACATTTTTTCCCCCTATATTTATATAAAAAATATAATCTTTATTTCAATTGCGATTTTAATAATTAATAATTAATATAAGCAAGCAAAAAGATGATATAAAATAATTATGTTATAAAATTATAAGAATATATAGAATAATATACATATATGTATCTTGATATGTTTTAACTTAAATTAGAGGCAAATTTTTATTTTAATTGATGAACAAAATTTAAATTATGTTTCATATCATACCATTTTATTCAGTATTATAATACTAAATGTAGTTGTACAAGATATGTTATTAATATAAATCATATTCAAAAATCATTAATAAGAAAAAAATTCACACTCATTAATATACATTGACTTAGTAATGAAACTTTATTTATTATAAAATGTAAAATAGTCATAGTTATATATATCTTGCGCTTTTTTTTTTTTTTTTTTTTTTTTTTTTTTGATTAGAAATATAAAAAGTGAAATTAAATATGATTTCATAAAATCACACATATCACAATTAAATTTATAATACATAATATATCAAAAATATTTTTGAAACAAAACTTTTAAAATAACAATAAATTTTTTAGAATTGATCTCTTTACGATCGTCTCTCAAAAAGAAATTCTTAATTCAAAAAACTTAATTCTTAATTGTAGTTTTCTTAAATAGTATTATATTTTATAAGTATAAATAAAGCTAACTTAATATGTTTAATAACAAAATAATACATATTTTGTATAGTATGCATATAACACATAATAGATATACATGTACCATGCAGCCAAAAGCAAGGGTTATAAACTAAGGAAAGCATTATAAACAAGAGACTTTCATCTTATTCCTTACGGCTTTCACTTAGCGTTTGTTGAATTTTGTCAATTGTATCCTTGAATTTTGTTGCCAGTACTGGAGATTTAAATTTAACTGATAAGCTCTCTAAACATGGTTGTTCTTCAGCATGATTCATGCCTGCCCACATCCAAGCACGATCCGACGTGCGAAGTCTACTAAAGGTGATGTCTGGAGTAAGTAAAAAATTACATACTACTTTATAAACTTGATCTCGACGTAATAATAATCTGTAACGATTATATTTTGCATGATGTAAGATTTTCATTTCTCCAACACCTCTTTCTTTCCATTCACGCGTGTCAGAATCGTATCTGTATAATTTAGCTCTTTCACCAAATACTGAAATAAATATGTAACCAATTAAAAACACATTTATTTTTTCTTTATAGGTAATTATTTTAAGTTATACTTTTTTCTTCTTCTTCTTCTCCAGTATGTACTTCAACGATATCAGGCATAGGTATAATAGGCTCGAAATGAGGATCATAATCATGATCATTTTCATCAACTTGATCATCTTCTTCTTCATCCTCATCTTTTTTTTCTACTATAATTTCTTTTGATTTTTCTGTACATTTGTTACTAATTGTATTTGATTTTGAACCAAATACAGCTGTTCCAGCTCCAGCAAAGGAAAAATTTGGATCTATGAAAAAGAAATATAGATATATATATATATATAATAATTTTATTAGTATGTATTTTTAAAAATTTTTAAATTTTATAAAAATGATAATATAAAAAAATATACCTATTTTAAATGCTGACTGAGAACTTTTAGCTGCTAAAGTTGAAAAAGATAAATCCGTCATTGGAAGAAAAGCAACATCACTCTCTTTCTGAGTATCACTTGTTGTAGGTGTTATTGTTTCAAAAGCATTAGTTGTCACAGGATTTGAAATTGTAAAAGATGATGTATTTGTACGTGCACCAGAAAATAAATTATATGAAAATGGTACAGATGTATTAGGAAATACTGAATTGGTAGATTTGACAGATACTTCAAGCGAACCCGTGTTTGTGTTTTCTGAATTAGCTTTTAATGCAGAAGATCCAAAAATAGGTGTAGCACTACCAAGTACAGATGTAATTGTAGTACTTGTAGTTTTTGGTTGAGTATTAAAATTATTTGAAAATACTAATTCAGAATTTGTACAAACATTAATGGAACTAGGTTTAAGTAATGTAGAAGAATCTTTTTTTGATATTCCGCCAAAAATATTTTTTCCTGTATTGTCTAATTTAGCCATTCCAAATATAGATGATGTGGGTATTGTAGATGTTGATGTCATAAAAGAAAAAGATGTAGCACAAGTAGTCGATGTTACTTGAGTTTGTGAAGTAATAGGACTACAAATTTTTAAATTTTCAGATATTGAAATATTTTGTTTATCTATCATAGATTTCTGTATTTCATTAGACGAAATTTGAGGCATTATAAAAGAAAATCCTGTTTTTTTATCACTTGATGTAATAGAATCAACATTTCCGAAAGATATAGTTGATGTAGTTGTAGAAATAGAATTTGTTGTAAATTGTAATGTGTTTGTACCATATAAGTTAGGTTTAAAAATAGAAGAAACAATTGTACTAGTACTTGAAATAGGAGTTTGAACAGTTGTAACTTCATTAGATGCAGTACTGAATATAGTAGATTTTGGAAGGAATTGCATTGTAGACGTAGTTAGAGATTTTCGATCTTCTGCAGATATCTTTGATGTTTTTTCAGAACTTTCATCTGTGAATAATGATAGCTTTGATTCTTTACAACCTCTACATCCAGGACAATCTGGTTTTTGTTTGTATGCATAAAAATTTTTTGGAAGTTGTAATTTTAACGCAGCTTGTTTTTCTTCAGGTGTTACTTTCATCTCATATACAACTTCAATATCTTGTACAGAAGATACTTCGGTAAATGTTTCTATTTTTGTATCATTTGTTTTTTCAATAGGTGGAAGTGCTTTTTTTGATTCGTCAATTATTTCTTTAAAATTATTTGCAATGTCAGATGTTTTAAAGCGACATGCAAAAAGAGTAGGTTCTATTTCTCCTTCACTATAATCAGCAGCATTCCATATCCATGTTCTTTCATCTTTCGAATTTAATTCAAAATTTGGAAGTACAAAATGATTTAAACATAATTTTAATATTTGTTCTCGTCTCATTACTAGTCTCAGCTTGCCTGTTTCGTTATGTCGTAATAATTTTATATCTCCTATACCACGTTCTTTCCATTCATTTGCAGGTTTATTATATCTAAATAATTTTGCTCTATGACTATAAAGAACTTCTTCTTCTTCTTCGCCTGTTTTAACTTCGATTTTATCTGGTAATGGAATTGTTGGTGAAAAATGAATATCATCATTTTCCACTATTTCTTCCTCGCTATTTTCTTCGCCACCAGATTTTGTTGGAGATGATTTAGTCACAAAATTGAATCCAAACGATTTTCCTGGGGTTCCAAAAACAAATTTTGCATTTGATGCATCTGTTTTTGCATCAGATTTTGTAGCTACTGAAGATGCAGATTTAGAAACATCATTAGAAGTAGGTAAACGAAATGAAAATACATTTGAACCCTTTTTAGTCGTATCTTGCGGAATACCAAAAGTAAACGTAGATGTACCAGAAGAACTTGAATTTATCTGAAAACCATCAATTTTTGGTTTTGGTGGAAGAGATGGATCTTTTGGTGAATCACATGTGACGCAATAATTACTTTCAGCTGCATTAAATATATTACAACATTTACATTTCCATGAACCAGTAGATGGTTTAGACATTTGCGAAAGAGATATTTGATTAGAAGGAATGTTTGAAATAATCGATTCATCAGATTCAGAAAAACGTGATTTTTCGCAAGCTATACATTTTATATCTGATACATTATTTCTTATGTAACAACCATTACATTCCCATGAACCTTCTGGTGGTTTGAACATTTCAGATAAAGAATTCTCTGATTTGTGTGTTTGTACAACTTGAATACTTTCTAGTTTTGTTAAATTTTCAGCGATAATACAATCTTTTACCATCTTTTGCTGATTACTGGTAATTATATTGTAAAATTGAGATGCCTGATTGGAAGTTTTAAATGTTGCTGCAAACATTCCTGTTTTATTATCTGATCCACAATACATATTCCAATTGACTACTGTACTATTACTTTTGTAAGTAAATAACATTTTAGCAAAAACATTGTAATTATAAAAAATTTTTAAATTATTTTCGTCTATCATTAATAAACGAATTTTATTTGTTTTTGAATTCCATAAAATCTTCATTTGTCCAATAGCTCTATTTTCCCATTGTTTATTATCATTATTATAATATTGAAGACTAATTTTTGCATTAAATAAAACTTCTTCATATTCAGTTTGTAAAGCAGATTTCTCAGTATCTTGAATACCAGCTATAGTAGATGTTGAAACACTTGCACCTGGTGCAGGAGCATGAGGTCTTCTAAGTGAAAACTGAGAAGTATTAGTAGAAATATTTTCATTAGTACTAGCAATATTGTTGGATTGAGAAGACAAAATCGATGTGCTATGAATACTACTTGGTACTGTTGATATTGTTGTAGTTGTAGCTGATTGTAAAGGTGAATTTGTTTTTGTAAATGAAAATGTAAACTGTGATGTGGTTGTTGTTCCTATGGTCGTGCTTTTTTGTGTTGTAGTTATAAAGTTTTCTGCATTTGTAACAGTTTTGTTAAATGTGAAACCAGCAAAAGGACTAATTTCTGATTTAGTAGAAATTTTTGAAGATTCTGTAGTAATTGCTTTTTGAATAATTGGTGTTGATGAAAATGAAAATCCACCAATAACTGTTGGAGTTATATTATTTTGTAATTTTTCTGATATAATAGAATCTGTAGATGCAGTCACATCAATAGATTTTTGAATAGTTTGTCCAGAAATAAATAATGGTGTTTGTTCTGTAATTTTCTGTTCTGATTTTGTTTTTTCTGTTTTTTTACTTATTACAATATTGTCTTTATTTGATGTCTTATCAACATTTTCAATTTTTACTTTTTCAAAAGTAAGATTCGCTTTAGCTTTATCAAAATGTTCCTTGAAGGAAATACCTTCTTCCACAGTTTTGAATCTAATACAAAACTTCTCTAATTTTAATTCTCCATCTGCAAAATCATGTGCAACCCAAAACCATGCCTTTTCATTATTTGATTTAGCAGTTAATTCCATATCTGGTACAAGATAATGATTTGCACATACTTTTAATACTTGTTCCCTGCGCATAAGTAAACGAACTTTTCCTTCTTCGTTCTTTAATAGTTTAACATTACCTATACCACGTTCTTTCCATTCATTATCTACAAAACGATAAAGTTTAGCTCTTGCACAAAATAGTGTTTCTTGCCCTTCTTCTCCAGTAGTAACTTTAATTTCTGCAGGTAATGGTATAACAGGAACAAAATCTGGTATTGGATCATGTTCATGATCTGAACTATTTGAAGATCCCGTTGAACAAATGGTAGTGTTTTGTTTTGATGTTTCTGATGTAGAAAGATTTGCTGGAGTAGTTGTAAAAGTATTTGATAAAGGAGGTAAATTTACTGTTGTTGGTATAGTGGCTTGAGAAGGCATAGAAATTTGATAACAATGTGGAGCAGATTGTTCTGTAATGACTGGTGTAGAAGAATTTCCTTGTCTGAAATGTGGAGGAATTGTTACGCTAAGTGTTGGTTGTACAATCGGTACTGTAGTTGGAAGTGTATCAGAAGTGGTAATGGCAACATTGACTGGTGGAATTTTATTTACAAGAGTATCTTTTATGGTTGGCTCTGGTTTAGATGTTTCTAATTTTTGCAATGGAATTTGCAATGGTTGATTTGTTGGTGGCATAAACAAACTTTGTTGAAGAATATTTTCAGGTATTTTTGATCTTGTATTAGGATATAAAACTGGCATTGAATAAATATTTGGAGGATATAGAGAAGGAATAGCTTGCGCATTTGGATCATTAAATGACATTCCTGTTGGATAATATCCTTGAAAAGTAGTTGAAGGATATACTAAATGAGAATATGGGTGTCTGTGAGAAGATTGAAACATATTTCCAGATATTGAAGATGCACCTGATTGATTTGCATTGTAATTCAAATCATTATAATCATCTTCACTTAAAATACATAAATCTTCTTCTAAATTGGGATTAACATTAACTGTTTGAGTACGTTGTTTCTGAATTTCTTTTCGTAATTCTGTCATTTCTTTTGCAAGTCTTTCCACTATTTCCATTACTGTTTTATTTAATTCCAATATAGTTTTAGTTTGCTCTGCTATCGACTGTATCATATTATCTTTTGAATGAATCATTTGATTTATGGCACGAATTTGAGCATCAAGTCGTTCAGGACTTGGACGTGCTTCAGAACGATTCCGTGATAAATCCAATATATCTTGATGTTGTAGTTTATAAGGAGTACTAGATTGTTTTGGTGTACGATGAATATTTTTTTGTGGTGTACTCAAGACATTAACTGAAGCATTTAATCCCGTTAATGTTGGTAATGCTATTTTTGTAACTGCTTGATCAACAGCACTATGAGCAGATGAATAACTTTCATCCGACATACCATCGCATTCATTTCTACTTAAATCACCTCGTGATAAATCTGGATCAATTCTTTTCAATTTATTTTCAATATCGGCAATATATGTAGAAAGTTCAGAATTCAAAGGATGTTTTGGATTTGTTTCTGGACTACGCAAGCGATCCAATGTTAAATAGAAACATTCCCTTGCTTTTGAAAGCATAATTATATGTTGTGATCTCATTTCAGATGTTAAATTTTCCTTAGGTATAGAACTTATAATTTCATCTGCAAGTTTTTCATACATTTGACCTTGTTGAAATGATGCTTCTGGACACTTTAATGCTTGTAGAGCATTTATCGCTTTTTCATATTGTTTGCTACGTACGAATCGTTGAGCTAAAAGCAATTTACCTTCTTCTAAAGCTTTAATTAATTCTGCATTATTCATATCTTTTCCTTGATAATTAAAAAATTTGGAATTAGTTACACGAATAACTTGATTATTTTGTAATCTTTCAAGAAGCGGAATTGCAGCTGACCAATACATTTCAGATCGTGCTTCTAAATATGGTATATCACTATTTTCTTGATTTATTTCTTTTAGTGTTTCTGCCCTATGATGAAATATTCTTGCTAAATGAACTAAAAGAACAGGATGTAACCCATGATTTCCTAAACAACGAACTACTTCTAAACCTCTTTGTAGTTCTAATCTCAATTCTCCAAGATCATCATCAAGTGGCTTTTGTTTATCCATAGAATATACTTTATAAGCATATGACCACCACTGTTCTTGTGCACAAGTACAAAGTGTATTAGTAAGATCTGCTGGTAATGTAGGTAATTTTTCAGGATTCAAAAGTCCACCATGTTGTTCTTCAATTATTGAAGAAGTACAGATAGCAGCATTTAAAAATGCATCAATATCAAGACGACTTAAACTATCAGGAGCTGCTTGATGCAAATTATAAACAGAAAATTGTAATTCACAAAAGACATGTGATGTTTGATTTGGATGAAGCCCATTATCTTTATTTTGTGAACCTTGAGGCCGAGCTCTTAAACCAAGCCAAACTTGATGATGTAATGAATCTGGCCACGCTTCTTCAGATATTTCATCAAATCGTTTTAATTCATTATACGAACATAGACGTAAAGGTGGATTTGAAATTAAAGAATTTGTGAAAAATGATGTTTTTTTACCATCTTGATATAATCGTCCAATAAATATTCTTTGATATATTCGTTCTCGCCATGAACTTGTACAAAATTTATCAATTTTATCTAGCAATTTTTTAGTATTATCTCGAGCATAATCTTGAAGTACATGACCAGCTTGGCTACACCTATATGATCCTTCTCTGTACCATATATGTATTTGATTCTTGAATCTGTCCTTCAAATGCATAGTCCAAACAGCAGTAGGATCTATAGGTGTTATATGTAATGCAGTCAACAAAAGAGGTCCACATAATCTTCCTGCTTCAGACCAACTGTCTTCTCCAGCTTTAATTTTTCGTAAAATTAAACACGCTAAATGAAAATGTAACTGACCCCACATATGTAATAACATGTGTTCAATAAAAGCAGGATGATTAGAAAAATTTTTTGATTTAAATTCAAATAAACTTTGATCAAAACTGCAATATAAAAAAATATTTAATTTAATAATATTAAATACAATAAATAAAATTTATATCACATATATATACTTACTTAAATACTGCTTGTGTAACATCAGTTATACTTTTTTTAATAATGTTACCTTGTTCTTTAAGGCAAAGTGCTGCATATCTTTCTAACACCGAAATATAAAATATCCAAAATGTCCAATCTGATTGTTTATTTTCTTTACATTTCATAAGTAATTCACTTAATGATTGATACCAAATGATATTATTTCTGTGACTATGTGTTGCTTCTATTCCAGCAGCTTTATTATATGCATCTTCAAGTCTATGATTTTCTATATAATGCTTGAGCAACTTAACTTGTAAATTCACATCTGTTTGTCTTACTGATAATTCAGCTAAAAATAATTTTGTTGAAACAAGTAAATTTTATTAAATTATATGAAATAATATAAATCTAAAATGAAAAATATATTACGTACATATGATAAGTTTTTCTAAATCATCATCATTACCATTTGGTTTTTCTAAAGTTATTAATTTTTCCTTTAACTCAAAAACTATTGGATGATGTGGAAATTTTTTATCAGCTCTTTCTACTAAATGTTTTATTTTATCATTTGCTATATTGATATCCATATTTGATAATAACTCACATACTGAAAAATATTATTTAAATAAAATATAAAATAAATATAAAATATTTAAAATAAATTATACCTTTTAAAAGAAGATCATCTTGCTTTGGTTCTAATTCAAGGGATATTTTATATTGTGTAAAGGCTGCTTCCTTTTGTCCCAAACCTTCGAGAGCTTGTCCTAATAATTTATGAGCCCCTGCAGATTTATCTCTTATTTCTAAATAATTAGAGACATACTTTTTTGCAGATTCATTGTCTCCCACTTGATAATATAACTTTGCAATATTATAACATCGAAGTTTTTTCTTGAAATTAAAATAAAAATCTTAGACATATATAAAATTAATAATATAAATTTTTATATTATTAATTAATTTAATCATAAATATAAAAACAAAAATAAATAGAGATAGATATGTTAATATAAATAAACATTATTATAACTATTAATAAAATATTTAATTATAAAATATTTTTTAAAGGAATATAAAATAAAATAAAAATTTGTTCTGCAAAATAATAATTTTTTTTCTATTTTATTCTTAAAATATTCTTAAAAAATAGCTAAATTATTATATAGAGGTTAATGCATGTGCATATATTTATTCTTTTCACAATCAAGTCAAGGTCTTTAATACTATACACTTGACATAAAATATAAATTTAAAAAAATAAAAAATTAATATGTATATAAAATTCATTTAAAATAAAAATTATAATTTAAAAAAATTATTATATATAATATAAAAAATTAACAAAGATTATTTAGATAATGTTTAATAATATGGATTTTTTTCTTGAAAAATAACCTTACCTCCTCTGAACTTTTAAGTTTAATAAAAATATCTTTCACATGTCGATCAACATCTTTTTTCGATCGAAACATTTTTAGAAGGTAATACAAAACGTTTTCTAATAATCACTAAAACAATTAATAAACAGTATTCAATTAAAATGAAATTAGAAATACCGTTATTTATAACGAACTCCACGATAAAACTTTCTCCCATAGTACAAATTGCTTTCAAACGGTCTGCATCCAAATCTGAAAACCCAAGTAAGTGCTGCCCTCTGATATGTTTTTAAATTGTTTAAAATATACCTTTTCACAATAAATATTTAAAATATCATAATTCCTTTCCAAAATTAAATAAAATATTTTAAATTTGATATATCAGCTTAAAATTGTTATTTATAAAAATTATTATTACATCACTTATCGCAATCAATATGAAGTTATTAACAAAATTTAAAATAGAAAACAGACAGCCAATATAAAAGTGGAAAATTGTGTAAAATTATACAAAATATAGTAGACAATCTTTATTTCTTTTGTTAATATATAATGATTTTCAAAGAATATTTAATATGCATTGTTTATAATTTATATATATTTTGTTTACTTTTATAAAATACAGAAGCAATGATATTGTAATTTTATAACATTTTATAAGAAAAACGAAAATTATAATAGTAATTATAATAGTACACAAAATGAATATAAATAAAATATTGTACAATTGCATTACCTTCATTTTTAAATTAATACAAATGTTATACATAAAAAAAATATTTTTAAAATTATATGTAAAATATTTTATTCGAATTAAATACAAAAATAATGTAGATATATTATATCATAGTAAAAATTTTTTGGTAGTTTCTAAACCATATGATATGTATATTAATAGTAATAATCATGAAAAAAAAGTATGACAAAAATGTTTTTAAATTAAAAATAATATTTATTAGTTTTATAAACATTAAAATTTTTAGGATACACTGCAATTTGAATTAAAAAAAATTGTACCAAAATTAGTAAATCCAAAATTATTTCATGAATTTCATTTTGTACATAGATTAGATTATGTGACAAGTGGTGTAATATGTATTGCATTAAATAAAAAAGCAGCTCAAATTGCTTCTAATGCATTTGAAGCAAGAACAGCTAAAAAATTTTATTTAGCATTACTTCATGGACATATTGATGAACCTTATCTTATTATAAATAAAGCAATTGGTAATCAAATCAAGATAATATCTATTTATTTATTTATTATTTATTATAACAACATTATTTTTTTAGGAATTGATATTAGAGAAAAAAAAGGAAATCATAAAATGTGTGTCAGTGATAGCATCTTTTGTGAGAAACCGAAAAAATCTTATACAATTCTTATGGTATTAGAAAGAGGTTTTAGAAATGGAAAACCAGCTACTAAAGTATTATTATGTCCTAGTACAGGTAGAAGACATCAACTAAGAGTACATTGTTCATACATTGGTCATACTGTAATTGGTGATTATACATATAGTGAACGAAAAGATATAGAACCTTATAGAACATTTTTACATTCCTTCAGGTATTATATATATAGAAAAATTATTTAAAAAATGTTTATTTATATTTTAAAATATTTTATTTTATAATTTTTTAAAGGTTAATATTAAATAATGACATTGAAAATTTAGATATAAGAAGTATGGATCCATTTGTAGCTTCTGATCCAAGAAATCAATGGTCTCCAACAAATATTGCTAGAATATTAGATGAAAATGTATTTTCTGATATTTCCAAACTTATGTAATTAAACACAACATTAAAAATTTATTTCAATTTATTTTATTCAATCTAATGCTTTAATCCCACATCCTTGTATTTCAAATGGAATAATTAGTTCTGGTAAATTTGATGATAATTTAATGCAAGCATATCTTAAAGAATCTATTCTATAAAATTGTATAGAAGTAGTTATCATACTTAACCATGTTGTTCCTAATGTTGGTCGTACATTTAAATTATCATTAAGTACATTATTATATACATCTGTTGTTACCTATATATATATATATATATATGTATAATTTTTGTAAAATATTTGTGCAATTATATTATTAGTTATTACATAAACATATTATTTTTTTTACCTGATTGATACAAACAACACAAATATTATTTTTACATAACTTGTGTAATTGTTGTCCAATTATTCTTAAACTTTTTGCTCTATTATTAGATTCATCTTTCCAATCTTCTACTCTATATGGAGCAGCAATTGAATCTATAACTATTAATCCTATCTTTTGTACAGATATTAATGTTGGAATTCTATGAAGTAAACATATTTCCAATTCTTCCTATAAAAATAAAAAACTATAAAATAAAAAACCTATAAAAATAAAAATATAATATTAACAATTGAATTAATTTAATAAATAATAATACTTACAATAGTAGAAATATGTTCTACAAATACTAAGTCACCATTTATTCCATGTTTTTTAGTAATTTCCAATTTTTGTATCAATTCTTGTAATCTTCTTGATGGAAATATAGATTCAGTACAAATATATATTGCACCTATAATTAATTAAATATATTTGAAGAAAAATATTTTAAAAAAATGCTTATAATCTTATAAAAAATTCAATTTGTAAAATACCAGCAGCAAGACCACCCTCTGTTTTAGGTAATTGAACTGTTAAACATAATTGTAAAGCTAATTGTGTTTTTCCTGTACTTGCAGCTCCATAAATTTGTGTAATCCCACGATTAGTTATACCACCTTCAAGTAATGTATCAAATTTCGAACAACCAGTTGTAAGAAATTGTTCATATTCTTTTATTATTTTAGCATTAACTGATATGATAAATCAAAATGAATAACATATTTTATTAATATTATAATATAAAAAATAATAAAATTTTAATACCAAAATAATTTTCCATTATTCTTTTTTTATTTCAAAAACATTTCTTAGATAATTTTATTTTTTTAATGATATAAATACAGACTAAATATAAAATTAATCTATACTTAATTCAGTGCATTTTTGTTATATACATATTCCGAGTGCTTCCGAACCATTACCATTTTTGAGTCACATGCGATATTATCGATAAGAAAAATTGACATTTTCGATTAAATTTCTGTAAAAATTTTCGAATAAATATGATTTTGCATTGATTTTGATTTGCATATGATTTTGATATGATTTGATTTTGATATGAATGGAAATTGTATAAAATTTAATGTACTTAATTTTTAAGCTGCAATATTAATTAGATCTTAGTCATTAATATTATATTATAATTATTTTAAATAACCTATTTCATATTTTGTCTATGATATAAATTTAATTATCTATTCATTTAATCATTTATAAATATAAAAAATTCTATTATAATTATAAACAAAATAGATGTTAAAGATTCTTGAAAACAAAAAAAAAAATTAAAATAAATTTTTTAAATTATTTATATTATATACATATTTTATTTAATATATAATAAAATACAAGAATAGAATATTCTTAATTTTATTAAAAATTGTAAGACAAACATATTTCTATTTTTTAAAATTTTTTATAATTAAAATATAAAACATCAAATTAATTATATATAATTTTATTGTATTTCAAATTTTTGAAAATATTTTCTAATAATACTTAAATTATTTCTTCTTTAGTACTTTTTCTTTCCTTTTTTTAATATGCTTTTTTATTTTAGTTTTTCTTTTTTCAGCCTGTTGTTCTTTTACTGCTTTTTTTCGTGCCTATAATTAAATATATATTTAAATATATGTTTTACATATGTATATATAATATCATATATATATATATATATAAGTATATTATATAAGCAATTATATTATCTTACCTTTTTACTATCTGGACTCTCATGTCGAGGTCGAGCTGAATTAACGAACTTTGATTCATTTTGTATATCTTCTTCTTCACTATCTTCAGAATTATTACTTTTCTCAGATAAATTATCTTTTTCTTCTATATTATTTATTTTTTTAGATCTTTCATTAAGAATTTCAGGAGTATCAATAGGTTTAGATAAATCTGATTTTAAACCAACAAGAGTTTTATATATCAAATCTCCTTTTCCTGTTTTTGCAAGTTTAATATCACGCTCAATATCAATTACCTAAACATTTTGTTAAAAGTGTACTTATGAAATTTGATTAGAACTCTTATTATACTCTTGAATATTCAGATATTTATTTAATATAATTTATATTTATTATAATTTGAATTTTTTTCGATATTATGAATATGAATAAATAACTTTTATTAGAATACTTAAAAATATCCAAGTATTTAAATTTTGAAATTAAATTTGAATTATAAATTATTATTATAATAAATAATTCAAATTTTTAAATACTGTGATATAATATTTCAACAAGCATTCTAAATTGAATGAGTCTCTCAATATCCGTTAATTTAAATAAATAATAAAAATTTTAAACATAAATAATATAAACTTTAAATATATATATATATAATATATTGTATATATTATGTATATACAATATTTAATGATATATATAATTATATATTTATAGCGATATATATATTTATATGTATACTTTTATATTACCTGACTTAAGTTTTGTGGAATATAAACTTGCTTAAATACTTGTTCTTCTATTTGCTGTTCAGGATCAATACATTGATCACTTTGCTGTGTCATTTGTTCTGATATTGTATCTAAATACTTATCCATATTTTCTTCAGTTATTGTTGGATCTGTTATAAAATTAAATAATGCCTTAACAGTCATCACAGCTACTTCATTTTTCTTAAAAAATTCTATAAAAAAAATTAAATCATATTGTTTATTAATTCTAAAATTTTTGAAACATTTAATAATATTATCATAAAAAATTTTTATCATTAATTACCAGTTATATTTGTACAATCTTTTCTAAGAAATTCAAGTGCCATAGGATGATCATGTTCAACTGCTTGTGATACATCTATTATTATAATAGATCCATTATGATATAACATATTATATTCACTTAAATCAGCATGAACAAGTTTACATTTATTATATAGTTTCCACATTATTTCAATACATTCTCTATATAATTTTCTTGATTTAGAAGCAGTTAAAACAACATCTTTTAATTTTGATGATGGCCAACCATTAGTACCTATGAAATCCATTAATAGTACATGACTACGTAGTAAAATTGGTTTTGGAGCATTTACATCTCCTTGTTGAAGACGTATTAAATTTCTAAATTCTTTCTCTGCCCATGTTCGTACCATCTTTCGTGGATTATGACGACAATATCCATGACGAAAACGAAATTCTCCAGTGACATATTTATCTCTATCCTTAAAATGTAAAATTGATGTTTTATATATTTTTATTGCAAATTCTATTCCTGTTTTTGATATTGCATGATAAACATTAGCTTCTTTTCCAGTTGAAATACATCCATTAATTTCTGCAATTATACCCTGATTTAAAAGTTTAAATAGTATCATTCTTGTACGAGGATCTAAAACTTGTTCAACAGTTGCACGATCATGTTTGTCTTTTGTTCTAAACCTATCTTTTTCTACACGTTTATCATTTTCAATAAGAAGATTTGCTGCATGTTCTGGTAAAATGGGACCTTCGTATTTTTCAATATTAATTTTATTAGCATAACGACGAAATAATTTATCTAATGGCTGATAATTAGTAATTTTATCAGATATATTTTGTGCATTAATATTTTGTATTTGAATATTTTTGACAATATTTTTTGAAGCAGTTCCATTTTGAATAAAATCTTCATTCCAACTAAAATCGTCATTATCTAAATTATCATTGTCATCATCTTCCTCTTTTTCATTATTTGAAATATACAATTTATGAATATTTTTGGATAGTTCACAATGAAATGATGGTTGTCTTTCACACATTTTTAATCTATAAGTAATATCATAAAATTAAAATTTATATAAATCATTAAAGAAGATATAATTAATAATTTAATTATATTATAAATATATACGTATACATTTTATAAAATATATATGTATACATTTATATATATACATATTTTATATATATATATACTTTGTCTCAGTTTCATCAGTTTCACTGAATTGTCCTTCTTCATTATATTCATGCATAGTAAAATTTTATTTCTTTATATTAACTTTATTTTAAAGATTAACAAATATATAAGAAATATATATCATATTTTTTTAAACTATAGATTAAATTACGTTGCATGTTACTATTTACATATATTAAGGCGTATTTCAAATTATAATAATAATAATAATATAAAAAATAAAAAATTTACTTTAATACATATATGTCTCGTTATATAATATTATATGTATATTTAAACATTACCAAATATTATCAAATATTTGTTATTTAATAATATATTTTCTAATAATTTTTTATTATTTTAAATCATCACGTTTTAAGCAAATTAGAACTATGCTCTCTATTGTCTTTATTATCTATGATTAATGTATAAAAAAATGTATTTTGTTTACATGTACCATTATTTAAATTGTAAAATCGTGAATAATGATAAAAAGTAATGATTATATTTTTAATAATTAAATAATATATAATAATAAAAATTTATGTATGATATAATACAACCAAATATAATGTAAAGTATCCATACTTCTAATAAATATATTAAGTTATAAATTATAAAAGAAAGACATAAGATATACAAAAGAAAAATATCTTCTAAAATAATTTATATTCTTTCATATAGTTTATTATAATTTATTATATTCTTTTATAAATATAAGTAATTATAAATA
>NW_006263889.1:140910-147053 GCF_000469605.1 Apis dorsata | reverse complement strand
ATAAAAATAAAATTTTTATATTTTTATAAATATAAAGAATTATAATATTATACAATTAAAATTTCTTTAAATTAAATTGATTTTTGTCATTATTTATAATTATTATAAAAACGTAAGAAATTATGAAATATTAATTATATATTTTATTATGTAAAAAATAATATTTTATAACATATTATTAATAATAATTTTTTTCTTCACATATAGGTAGTGTGTTTTAAAATATTTAATATTTAAAAATGCAAAATATTATAAAATATATTGAACAATGTAATGATATTTGTTATACATCTTATAGAACAGCTGCAAAAATGCAAATTTTACATAAAGAACTTAGTAGTAAGTTTAATATATTTTTATTTTATTTTATTATTACTAATAATTTTATACTTATAAACAATTAATAATAATAATAATATATATTTTTTATAGTGCAATATGTTCAACTAGAATTAATTGCTGGAATTTTTGAACGTCATAGACTTTCAATTACAGAGAATTGTGTTAATTTAGATTCAAGTGAAATTGAAGATGTTCTTTCTGATATTTATTTTGCAGCATGCAAAGAAACTAATACTAATTTTGATATTGATCTTGCATCAAAATTAGCTTTAAATTATATTTTAACTACATTTGATAAGTATGTCACATTATATATATATATGTATATATATATGTTTTACTATTTAAATTAGAATTTAAATAATAAATAATATTTTGTTATTATAAATATTCCAAATATTATAGACAATGTACTAGAACAGTTTCTGTATTTTCTATAAAAGTTGCTTTAATACTAATTAGTTCTGGAAGATTACAAGAAAAGTATGGATATCTTTATCAACAATTAGCTGATCATAATGCATGCTTATCCAAAGTTAGTTTACATACATTATTAACAAATATTTGTAAAATAACGGAAATGCTTGGAGAAAGTGCAGCATATGGCCCACAAAATATTCAATCACATATTGATAAGTGTTTTTCAAAAGTAAAATTATATAATAAATAAACATATATGAATTGTATATAATTTATAATACTTATAATATTTTATCATAGTCTCAAGGATGTCTTGGAGTTACTGAATCAGAGTTTGCAACATGGATTATGCAAGAACCTCCTTTATTGATTTGGATAACAACATTTAATCGTATGAAGTCTGCAGAACATAGTATATATATTTTATATTCTAAAACATTTAATGGTATATTTTGAGAAATTGAAGTAAAAATAATAAATATTATATATTCTTTTATCTAGTTGTACATAATATTAGATGTTCATTTTGTAAAACAACACCAATTCATGGACTACGATATTCATGTCTAAAATGTGCAACATATCATCAATGTCAGCATTGTTTCTTATATGGTAAAATATCAGGAAAACATAAATTAAAACATCCCGTTCGTGAATTTTGTACCAAGGTATATTAATGTGCTTAATTTTTTCTTTTTTTTTTTTTTATATAATACTATTTGCTGTAATATTTTTCCAGACTTCAAATCGAGAAATAACAAAATTAATTATTGAATTAATTAGGAATAAATTGAGATTATGTCCTGGTAGATCTATTGGATTAAATATTGATGATCAAATTCCACATATAAGGTTGTTATATATACAAGTTTAAAATAATGTAATATACGAATTTATTTTCCAATTTCTATTTTTTTTTTTCAAATATCTGTTGTAGTACTGAAATAAAATATACCGATTGTGAATCAGTAAGAAGTACAATTAAAAGACGAGTTTTAAATGATCCACAAAAAGAACTACAAAGTATAATTACTCATTTGGAAGAAGAAAATAGACAATTACAAGTTGAATTGCTTGATATACAGGGTACTAAGGCAGAAAGACTTCAGCGTCATAGAGTTACAATTGAATCGCAATTACAACGTCTAAAATTATTAAAAGTATATTGTCATTTTATAATTAATATCATTTTAGATATCTAATAAAATGACGAAATGTTTTTTATTTTTTTTTATAGAAATGTTTATTTACCGATAGAATTAGTATGCCTCAAGTAATTAATTATATGCAAAGTACACCAATGGTTCCTTCTCTTTCATCACGATTAACATCCTTACCTATAAATTTTGAATTAAGTCCAATTATTCAACAAGAAAATATAGAACATATTTCAAATGTGAATGATACAGATATACAAACAAATAATTTTAATCCATTAACTAGAAATTGTATTAGTGAACAAAATTATGATGTTATTGATTCTAGAGAAGCATCTACAAGTATAAAATTTAATAATATATTAGAACCTACTAAAATAGAATTAAGTACATGGATAGGAGGTATGTTATATGTTGATTTTTTATTATTTTGAAAAATATATCTTTAAAGCATCAATTTAATAGATTATGTATATGAATGAATAAAGTTCACATATTTTTTAACTTCTAAATTTTAGGTACAAAAAGATCAGATATAAATCCATCTGATAGCGGTTTTTCTCAATGGTTAAGTTCTAACAATTCAAATTGCAAAGAAGAAAAATATTCAATAAAAACTATGACTAATACTGAAAAAGAATCATTACCTATATCTGATTCTCTCATAAGTATTCACAGAGATAATACACCATCATCTTTACAAAGACCTGATAAACATTCACAACATAGTAGCTTACAAAATATTCAAGGTGATCTAAATGACATACTAGATAGATTACAAAATATGGTTACAGATGATCGTTTATTAGATGGTAAATTATTATATTTTAAATTATACATGATATTTTTTTATATAATTATTTTTACATAAATTATTGCTTTAGATTCTTATGTTGTTAATGACAATTGCAAATTAAAGCGAGCTACTACAGAAATGGAAGATTTATTAACAGGACTTATTCAAGGTATGGAATCTCGCAAGAATAAGCTTACTACTATTGTATAATTATTAATCATAATTAATATTTTGTAATTCTATCTTAAATATTTACAAAATAAATATTTCCGTCCATATAATTTGAACTCTTGAAATGATAATATGATTTTAATTATTTTCAATATTTTTATATATAATGATATAAATGATATAAAAAAATCTTAGTTATAAAATGATATGAAAAAATAGTAAGAGTTTAAGAATATTTAGTCAATTAATCATGTTATAAGTAAATCATTTTTATTTTTTTAAATGCTAATTATTATTATTATTATTATTCTTATTATTAATAAAATAATGAATGATTATTTTTATTTTTCTATATAATCATTTAATTGAAATTTCAAAGACTATAAAAAAATAAAAATAATCAAAATCTTCAAAAAGTTTTCATTTTAAAAATTATGATTGTATGACATTTATTATGTAATTTTTGATAAATATAATTCTTCCAATTTTTAAAAAATTTTTTTTTAATTTTCAAGACTAACAAAATTATTGAAAATATTCAAGAGCCTTACATAATCTTCAAATTGATATGAATTTTAATAAATTATATATATAATAATTTATAAAATAAATAAAAAAAGTAATGTTCAATTATAGTAATATTGAAGTAATTTTTTATATATATTTATAGAAATATAAATATTAATTTAATTTTTTTATTATTTAATTATTAAAATATTATGATAAACTGTTTAAATTTTATTTTTTCTTTTTTAAATAAAAAGGAAAGGAAATGAATTAATATATTTTAAATATATATAAGATTAATATATTGTTTTCTTTTTATTTATTAATTAAAGCATTTATTAATTAAGCATTGAATTTTTGTTAAAAAGATACATATGATTCATCATTTCAATGAATGGACTAGATCATCATTTATTATATAGTATAAATATAGTATAAAATATGTTCATTTTTAAAACACATAGAACATATATGTAGTATTATATTATATGTTTTTTTCAACCAACAAATGTATCTGTTAAATAAGTAAGTTTAAATAATCGTGCGAAATGTGATTTCTCTGATGGTAAGTTTACTGTCCATGCGATTACACGAACGTCACGATTAGTCCAATCATGTATAACACGTCTAAAATAATATATATAAAAGATATAATATTTTTTACAATAACTATTGTATAAAATTATTTAACATTATGAGATATATAAGATATTTATATGTACATACTGATTTATTATATCTTTATGCAACAACACAGTAGACACACCCACAATATAATACATAAAACGGGAAAACATCCATTCATAAACAAAATCTATTAAACAATACATCAGATGTTGAAATAAATTATTATGATATCTTGCTGGACCTGGACCTTCTGCACCTGAATAAGATATTCTTGAATAATAATAAGGTCTCCATGCAAGACCTCCTACAATTCGAGGTTCTTTTCTTCTAATCTATATTAACATAAAATATAATAATAGAATTTAATATATTAAATACTAATCTTATCAATAATCTTACAATCATAATTATCTTTATTTTACCATATATACAACCAAAGGATTAAAACTGGATACAAGTGCTCTTTCAAATAATTTAGGATATTTGTTATACATTTCTACAATTATATGCACAATTTCCATGTTTAGATCAAATGCTTTTAGATCAAAAATTATTCTTTGTTCATTTAATAAACACATTTCTATACCTTCATGAAGTAATGGAATTTTTTCAATGAAATTTTTATCAAATTTATCTCTAAAAAATATGTAAAAATAATGTAAAAAGATTGAACAAAAATATTATTTTACAATATTTCATTATAAAAAATATATCTATAATGATCTATTTACTTAAGTGGATGATTATAAGAAATATCTAAGTCTTTTAACTCATTCCATGTCATTTTCTTAACAATTCCATGTTTTCCAGTAACTCTATCAATTGTTGAATCATGAAATATTATAGGTACATTATCTTTTGTAAGCCATACATCAAATTCAATTGCAGTACATCCTTTATCTTTGCACTATAAAATATTTTACAATAGATTTTATTTTATTTATAATTTAAATGAAATAAACATAAAAATATATTGTTCTTTTTAAAGTTATAAATTTTTTTGTTAGTAACTACTATTAATTTTCATATTTACATCATAAAATAATATATAATTCTTTTTGTTATAAAATTCTATCTAGAATTACAATTTAGTTAATAAAAAAAACAAATTGATTTGTTATTTTTTCTGGAATAATTGCTAACTAAAAAAAACCATTATAATATATAAGATTTTACATTACGAAAAGCTGTTAAGCTGTTCTCAGGAAAATCATATCCTCCACCACGATGAGCCACCACTCGCATGCAATATTGTTCTCCATTACCATGATCTTTGTTCATGGTATTATTTTTCAGTAACAAAGGATCTACACCAAGCACTTCTTGCACAATGCTTTCCTTTGGTGGTGGAATCCTGGCCATTTTTAGCCCAAGTGTGACAAGGAGAGAAATCCAAAAAATCCATGGTATTGAAAAATGATAAATAATAGATATGAAAATGTTCCAAAAAACTTGTAAAAATATCAACAATAAACTAGTGTTCAAAATTAGTTCAATAACTTTATGCATTCTTTAAAAAAATTTTTAGTCTTGTTAACGTTTTTTAAGAGAAAATATGAGTTAATCAATTTTACAAATACAAAGACTTCAATTATAATACTGTTGCACGACACAATTTATTACTTGAAAATATAATTTTGCACATTCTTGAAGATATTCTCTAAACTTCTTATATATATTTGTATATAGTTATGTATTGTATACGTTATGTATATAGTTATGTATTGTATACGTTTGTTTACGTTACAATATCACAATTTTAGAAACAAATAATTAATTATTCTGAAAAAACATTATTATTAAATAATTATTTAATAATATATATTTTAAATGTAATTATAGTTTATACATACCAATTAATATTTATATTTTTATAAATTAATAATTATAATTATATGATATATTAATCTTATTGTCTTTTATATTATCACGAAAAATGTAGATAATTATTATTTAATTATATTAGTAATACACGAAATTTAATTTAAACTGTAAATTTTTTTAATATAAATATTGTCATAATATAAATTATTAATTTGTATAAAAAGAAACTAAATAACATTAATATGTTTAAAAATTTATAGACTCAATGCACTTACACCTATCTTGTATCCAGACATTGG
>NW_006263889.1:125075-140722 GCF_000469605.1 Apis dorsata | reverse complement strand
GTTCGGTATATAATACATTAATCAATTTATATAATATATATATATAAATATATAGAAAAATTAAGAATAAGTTAAAATAACAAAATTAATATATTTTAGAATTTATATAATTTAAATGTCTATTATTATTAAATTTGGAAAATGAAAAAATAATATTAAGTAAAATGAATAAAATAGAATTAATTCAATTGCTTAATATAGCATTATATTATTATATAATTATATTTGCTATAATACATTAAAAAGACAATGTCTAAAAGCAATAATAGTATAACCAATTATAAAAATATCTTTAGAAAAAAAATGCGATACTAAAAAAATTAATTAATAAAAAAACGACATATTCAAATTAAAAAGATGGGAGATTCATTAGACTTTTTAACAAAGTATCATAATATATCGAATAAACTAAAGAAGTGAGTATTCTATTATATATTTTTTTTTTTATAAAATAATCCATTATTTATAATAAAATTATTATTAATACACATAATATATTATAATTTATTCTTATTTAAATTTAATTTTAGACGATTTTTAAGAAAACCAAATGTTGCTGAAGCAAGTGATCAATTTGGTATGTTATATGATATGATATGTATTCTTAAAAAGATAAAAAAGATATAATATTATTAATATTATAAAAATTATAATGTTATTTTTTAGGAATATTGGCAATTGAATGTGAACAAAAAGAATTATGGCAATATGCAGGTTTATGTTTATTAGCTGCAGCTAGATGTCAAGAAACATTAGAAAATACCTTTTCTGAATTAAACTTTTTAATAAAAGCTGGTCGAGAATTTCTTATGGCTGATAAAAAAGATAAAAACATAGGATGTTCTTCTATAGGACAAGAAAATATACAGGTTTATTATTTTTATAATTTATAATTTTTTATATTACAATATAAAATATAATTATGTATAATTTTTAAAATTTTATAAATTTTTATATTAGGCTGCAGTAAATTGTTTTGGTCAAGCTTTAACACATTGTTATAATCAACCAGGATTCAATACTATGTCAGCTGGTTTAGCATTAGAATTAGCATTAGCTTTAGGTCCTACTCCAGCTGGTATACAACAATTATGTAAAGCGATTGACATTTTTCCAACTATAAAAGCTATTAATACATTAGCATCATATCATATTAAACAAGGTAAATATTTATTTAAATAATTATTGTTGATTGATTGGTTTATATATTATATATTATATATAGCATTATATATATATGTATTATATAGTACATAATATTTCACCAGGTGATTATGTATCTGCTTTACAAATTTTAAATGATTTTGTTGAATTTGTTGAAAGTTATATTAATGCTGGTGCAAAAGGAAACTATAATATTATATTACACAGGTATTAAATATAATTAAAAATATAAAATTTTATTGATACATAAAAAATTAATTAATTAAATAATTAAATATATAGATGTGAAATAACTAGAGTACTGTTATTACTTATACTTCAACCATCACCACAAAGATTGGCACCTTCTTTAGCACAAGTTTTGGAAAAGTATGCATGGGTAGAAGAAACTACAGATAATGGTAAGTATTATATTTTTCTTTTTCAGTAATTTAAATAATAATAAAAAGAATTATAAAATTGTAAAAAATAAATTTCAGATTTTAATATGAATGAAGATGAATTACTATTACTACAATCATTAGTATTATCATGCCAATCACATGATTATCAAGCATTACTAGAACTAGAAAGTGAATTGTGGCCTTATTTAAATATTGAACAAAAGGAGTTATTACATAAGTTAATTCAAGTTTTAACAATACAATAAATGTATTTTTTGTTATATAATTACATTTTATATAATAATTTGACATTAAAATTAAATTATAATTATTAAAAACTAGTTATAAATTATAAATATCATTTGTTAATTTTATATTTATTTTTATTTAAATAATATTTTTAAAAAATTTTTATATTTTTATTTGTTATTTTTTTTACATTTCTATTATTTAATTATATTCTATCTTAATAAATTATTATTAATTAATTCAATAGAAATATCTTGACATAATATATGACATAATATATAATTCCAGTTCCTATTTAAGCTATTATTTTTATCCCATTCTTGCAAACAAAATAGAAAAATAGATAGACAATATCTCAATAGTGTGAAAGGAAGAACTTGTGCAGCAGAAAGCAGAGGGTCGATGTGTATAGTATACGTATTTCTACAATGAGTCGTATGATTGTATTATAAAAGAGGGGATATTTCGCGTTCCACGAATATACTAAACTCTACTTTCCTATATCAGAAGACGACGCAAGTAATCAAGGTAGAGTCAGTGATTACGCGAACTCGTCCTCGAATCTTTCTGAATTCGTTTGACGTCATAATTTTATTTTATTAAGGTAATATTTTTTCACAAATATAATTATACATTAATTGTATTTATATTTTTTTTAATAAAATATATTTAATAAAATATATTTCAAAATGATATTTTACAATGTTTTTAAAAATAAATAACTTATTTAAAAAATGTTTTTCTAAATGTAAATTTTAATTTTAATCATTAATTGCCATAAAATATTTGTAAAAAACAAAGAAATTTTTTTATGTTTATCATACATTCAATAAGTTATTAAATTATAAATAACAAAATTAAAAATTATAAATTAATATTTTTTATTTTTATATTTTATTATGTTTATGTATATAAAAAATAATAAAAAATCAAAAATTTTTCATACATATTTTAATATGTTAATTCAAAATAACATAAAAATTATTCTATGTATCTAATATGTTAAAAATGTTCGATTTTAGTATCGTAAAATTCATCAATCGTAAATAATTTAAATATTTATTTATTTTTATTTTCTATATTTATTTTTTCAATGAATTTTTTCACAAAATTAATATTTTTTTTTAGAATAAATTTTTTTAATTGTTTATTATTTTATAAGACATTATTTTTAATTTAAAAAATAAAAGATTAGATCAAATATTTAATTTAATTTTACATTAATTATATTTAATATAAAGCTTATAATTTTGTGTTAATTAATAAACTATAATTATTTACCACGTGTTTCAACGACCTAGAACTCAGTTTGATACAGGTGAATGTCCGAAACATTTTTATACTTTAGCTTGTATATACTATGATATATATTTATATATTATTTTTATTTATGTAAATATATTTTGTTTTGATTAACTTGTAAAATATAAAAAAAAAAGATAAATATAAATGAAGAAACAATATAATTTACTTATAAAAATAAATTGAATGTGATACTAAAAAAAAAATCATACACATAATTAATAAAAAATGAGATTTCCACCCTTAAACATAATAGTTTGATTCAAACAAAAAATCTTTAATAAGATGAAGTTAAAAATTTTAGAAAGATAACGATAAAGATTTCAAAAAATTATCGTAAATAATACAAGAAAATATATGCATTATAGTATTCTTATTTTTTTAATAGCAATATGACCAAAGATTGGAGAACTATTTTTGTAACTGGAGGAGCGGGTTACATTGGTAGTCATTGTATCATTGAACTTTTAGAAAGTGGATATGATGTTATTGCAATAGATAATTTTGCTAATAGTGTAACTGAAAGCGGTGAATCTGCAGCTCTTAAAAGAGTGGAACAAATTACAGGGAAAAAAGTTACTTTTTATAATTGCGATCTCATTGATCGAGATAAACTTGAAATAGTTTTTAATAAGGTATAATATGAATAAAATATGAATAAAATAAATTATCTAAAATTATTTTATAATTTAAAAATATTTATAATAAATTATTTTATTGTATTTTAGCACAAAATAGATTGTGTAATTCATTTTGCGGCTATAAAGGCGGTTGGCGAATCAATGCAAATTCCGCTTCACTATTATCGAAATAATATTATCGGTGCCATTAATTTGTTAGAGGTAAAATGTTAATTGAATAAATCTTTATATACATATTTAAGAAAAATAAATTTAATTTTTTTATAAGGTAATGAAAGCTGCTGGATGTTTCCAATTAGTATTTAGTAGTTCTTGTACTGTATATGGAGAACCAAATCAACTTCCAATTACAGAAGAACATCCAACGGGAAATATCACAAATGTATATGGTCGAACAAAATATTTTATTGAAGAAATGCTTAAAGATATATCGAGAGCTGAAAAGGTGCTTTTTAATTGAAAAAAAATATAATTATATATAAAATATATTATTAATTATATATAATATACGTATATATAAATATACGTTATAAAAATAATTCCAAAAAATAAAAAAAAAATAATTTACATATTTGATAATTTATCAATAAAAAAAATTTTCAATGAAATTGAAACGTATAAATATATGATTTTTTTATTTTTATTTAACAGAATTGGAATATTATTTCCCTAAGATATTTTAACCCAGTAGGTGCTCATCAAAGTGGTTTGATTGGAGAAGATCCTACAAAACCATTTACAAATTTAATGCCTTACATAGCACAAGTAGCTTTAAGACATAAACCTGAACTTGTCATTTTTGGTGGTGATTATCCTACAAAAGATGGTACAGGTATGTTTTTTTTTCTATATAATATAAAGAATTTATTATTTATTATTTAAATATATTATTAAAATGTATTTATTTTTATATAGGTATACGTGATTATATTCATGTTATGGATTTAGCTGCTGGTCATGTAGCAGCTTTAAATGCTTTACACAAACAACATTTGAGGCTAAAAATTTATAATTTAGGTACTGGTAAAGGTGTATCTGTACTTGAATTAATTAAAATTTTTGAGAATGTCACAGGGACAACAGTACCATATGTTATTAAGGATAGAAGAGAGGGTGATATAGTATCTATGTATGCTAATACAGATTTAGCAGAAAAAGAATTGGGATGGACAACTAAATATAATGTTGAACGGATGTGTATGACAATTTATATTATTATACATTTTACATTTTTTAAAATGTTATTTTAAAAATATTTTTTAATATAGGTGAAGATTTCTGGAGATGGCAAACTATGAATCCACATGGTTATCGTAATTCGATAAAAAACGGTATTAATGAATATATAAATGGCACTTTGTAATAATGCTATTTTATCATTATTAAATAAAAAAACAACAATATTTAAATATTTAATTTTTTTAAAATTTAATTATTTTATTTATATTATTATTTATTTATTTTGAGTATCTTTTGTTTCTTCTAATATTGTATACAATGATAAATGCTGAAACTTTAACACCTCAAGACCCCAGCTTGTCCATCTTGGAAGCAAATATCTAGCAAATATTTCTAAACATTTTGGTTCATTTGGAAGATAATCTTTCATAACTTCTAAAAATTAAAGTAATATTTTTATATATTTTCATTCACTTTTTAATATAAATTTTTATATCTGATATATAATCATATAATATATGATTTTTACCTGTAAGTGGTGGTTTATGAGAATGTACTGCACTTGGTACACTTATTAATAATCTACCATCAGGAATGTTTATTTCATTTCCATTTAATACAGATCCCAAAACTAATAGTTCATAAGGTTGTTTACCAGGTGCACAATTAAAATTACATATTGTATTTCCTCCTTGAGTTATCTAAAATATTAATGTCAATTATAATATATAGTATATATAACTGTTATTAGTTATAAATTATATATATTATATTATATATGTACTTACTTTAACCCAATACCATTTTGCTCTATATGTAACACCCCAAGATGGAAATATATTATTAAAAATACTATGTAGATGACTTGGAGCATTGGTACACCATATTGCTACAAGTCCATTTGAACATAATAATTTGCCAATTGGTATCTTAGCCAATTCTTCATTGTACATCATTTTATAACTATTTAACAAAAAAATATAAAAAATAATTTGTATGATATAAAATATTATTTATAACATTATTATTAAAAATATTTTTATATATATAAATACAATTGATCAATATGATAAAATCTATATCAATATTATTCAATATGAGTTTTTTATGGTGATAAGTTGCATCTAAAATCTTATTTACCCATATACTCACAAAATTGAGAACAAGAAAAACTTATACTATTATCAAAGTACTTGTTCTCATTAAATTGTTCAGAGCTTTCTTTTTTAATGGCTTATATTGAACCATACAAGATCACCTAGCTTCTGAATATCTGGTTTTTTTTCTTCTTATGGACTTGTTCCACCAAGGAGGATCCAACAATATAAAATCATATTGGTTGTTCAGGTCCAACTTTTTCGCAATATCTCTCACATCATAGCAATAAAATTTACATTTTTGAGGGAAAACATATCTTTTTTCTTTTAACTCCGATGTAATAACTATATCCATATCGTTACAACCATAAAAATTTTCTTTTTCATTACAAAATGTATCTTGATAAAATTTTTGAGATGCCAAACGTGCTGCTTCATTATTATCAGATAGTATATTAGTAGAAAATAATCCCTCTGTTTTTGAAATCATTTTATTGAATGTTTGTTTAATATAATTTATCTGCAAAATAAATTATATTTATAATTATATTTATGTTCAATGATTAGATTTTTAAATTCTTTATTTCTAGCGACTATACTTCTTTTAAATCTTCATCTGGTAAAAGTTTTAATCGTTTTCTTTTCCTAGTTTTACTTTGTAATGAAATTCCATCTTGTTGCTCGCATTGAATTGTTTGATTTTCTCGTAAATATTGAGAATTTATTTCAAATAATACTTCATTAAAAATTAGTTTACATTTAGTGCTGCCATTTTTTACATTTGCATAAATATTATTAAGATATTTTAAATGAGATATTATCCATCCTTCTTCGGTTGAGGAAATTAAACTCATAATTGATATAAATACACCACACTATGGATTAAATATAATTAAACATCTTCTATCTACTTGTTCTAATTGTCGTACTATCATTATCTTACATATATTAAGTATTCGATACAAATTTCGATTATTAAATACTTCGAAAATAAGCAGACTTCATAGCATTAATGTTACTATGGTAATATAGATGCTAAGTTAAAAAAAAAATGGCGATTATAGTGACAAATCTTTAGGTTAGGTTAGAATATGTGATTATTCTATATTTTTCTTAATATTTTGACATTTTTTGGTATTATACTTAAGCTTTAATTATAACAGTGAATGAGAAATAGTAAATGTATCATTTATTAATGAATATATATAAATAAAAGTAAAAATGAGAATTGCTGTGGAAGGTTGTGCACACGGTGAATTGGATATTATTTACGAAACTATTCAAGAAATGGAAAAAACTAATGGAAAAAAAATAGATTTACTCATTTGTTGTGGAGATTTTCAATCGATAAGAAATTTAAGTGATTTACATTGTATGGCAGTACCTGATAAATACAAAGATATGTGTACCTTTTATAAGTGAGTTTAATATCTAATATATTGTGTATAATATAAAATGAGAATTAAATTCTAAAAATTTTATAATATATTATAGGTATTACTCTGGAGAAAAAATTGCTCCTGTGTTAACAATATTTATTGGAGGAAATCATGAAGCTTCAAATTATCTTCAAGAATTACCATATGGTGGATGGGTAGCTCCTAATATTTATTATTTAGGATATGCTAATGTAATAACAATAGGTGGAATTAGAATTGCAGGATTATCAGGCATTTATAAAAGTCAACATTGGATGCAAGGACATCATGAGAAACCACCATATAATGAAAATACAATTAGAAGTGTATATCATATTAGAAATTTAGAAATATTTAGATTAAAACAGGTAATATGTTTTTCTTTTTTAATGTATATCTTAAAAAAAATAACAATTTTTCATTTGTTACATTATTTTTTATTTTATTATATTTCATTATTTTATTATTCATTTTATTTATGATAATATTATTTGTAGCTAACTGGTAATATTGATATTTTCTTATCTCATGATTGGCCTTCAGGCATAACTAAATATGGAGATGAAAATATTTTATTAAAAGGGAAACCATTTTTCAAGTAAGCTAATGCAAAATTTTAAAATATTAATTTTTGAAAATATAAATATTTGTAATAGTTTATTTTTTTATTATAGAAATGATATTGAAAATAACATGCTTGGTAGTCCACCATGTATGGAACTTTTAGAACATCATTATCCAAATTATTGGTTTTCTGCACATTTACATTGTAAATTTGCAGCACTTGTTCCTGAAAAAGAAGGAACAAGAATAACTAAATTTCTAGCTCTAGATAAATGTCTTCCAAAAAGAAAATTTCTTCAAGTAATTGAAATAAAACATAATTTAGATTTACCATTAAAATTACATTATGACTTAGAATGGTTAACAATATTATATTTAACAAATCATTTATTGAGTGTCAAAAGTGGAATTCATTATATGCCTGGACAATATGGTAATACTAGATGGATATTTACTCCAACTGTAGAGGAAAAGGCATTAGTTTTAAAAAAATTTAATTATAATTTACAAATTCCATTAAATTTTACACAAACAGTGAAACCATATAATCCTGATGCTATAGATATATCAGTGGAACCACCACAATTATTAGTAAATATCCAAACAACACATTTTTGTAATACTTTAGGCATTGATGATCCATCTGTTTTATTGTTATTAATGAATAATACAAAAGAATTTAAATCAAACGAATCATTAATGGAAACATCATGTGACCAAATATCAAGTTCTCATGAAATTTCTGCTTCCTTTGATGAAGATAACATTTTAAATTCTACATTTGATGGAAGTTTAACTAGTGATTCATTTAATCGAACGTCACCATTAAATTTATCTCCAAAAAGTAATAATGAAGAACAAGAATCAGAAATAAATAACAGTAAAGATATTGTAAATGAAAGTCTTAACAGTTTATCATCAACAGTAAATTATGATTGTACAGATGATAGTGAGTGATACATTATTTTTGCACTATAATGTATCACATTATTGTTTTAATTAATTATATAGTAAAATATATTGTTTATATTTCAGGTAATCATTTCATTCAAATTGAACCCAATTGTAAGAAGTTTAAACGACGAAATCATTCTATATATTCAAATACTCTTTAACTGGAGCAAAATATTTTATTTAGTAATTATATTTAAAATGTTTTATTTACTATAAAAATAGAGTTGTATATGAAAAACTTAAATGAATTGTGTGATAAAAATATGTACATAAAATATAATTCACTATTTGTAAAAAAGTTATTTTTTTTACAAGTATAAAAATAATATATATTAATTGTATTTTTTATTTACTACATTTAATTAATTGTTTGATTTTTTTTAAATTGTTTAATCTTATATATATTATTTTTATATATCTATATAAATAAGTTACACAAATGTTAGGTTAGAAAACTGTATACTATATGCATAACGTACAAAGAAGCAATATTGGTTAAACGAAAAAACTTTAAATACATTAGATTTTATTCAAGTAATTAGAAAATAAAATTTCCATAATGATAATTTTATTTACTTTTAGTACATTAAAATGAAATTAATTATTATTAACATAATGGATAAACTAACAATTATTTCGGGAACATTGTTTCTTGCTGCCGATGTATTCGCAATTGTAAGCCTTGCAATGCCTGATTGGATTATAACTGATGTCGGTGGTGAGTAATATTTTTGTTTATTGATTTTTTATAATAATGATATGATTTTTATTTAACGATTCAATAATTTTTATTATTTTTTATTTTTTATATGATTTTAAACTATTTCTAAAAATAAATTATATATTATCATTATTGTTTATATAAAATATTTTATGTTTTATATTGTTTATATAAAATATTTTATTTTGATTTTTTTTCAGGAGATACAAGATTAGGATTAATGTGGTCATGCATGACCTTGTATAATAGACCTCAAGTTTGTTATAGTCCAGATTTACAGCCAGAATGGTTTATGGCTCTTGTTTGTATTTTTGTTGGTTGCATTTTAATAACAGCCACTATAATATTATTAGCTAGTTCTCATTGGGATCGTAATGTCATCCCTTATGCAAGATGGGTAGGATTTACAGCTAGTAAGTATAATTAATAATGTTAATTTTTTTTGAAAAATAATTCTTTATACATTATAAAATATAAACTTTATTTCAGTGGTACTATTTTGCTTAGCAGCTGTTATATTTCCAATGGGATTCCATATTGATGAAATTGGTGGACAACCATATCAATTACCAAATTCGCATCAAGTTGGCATTTCTTATATACTTTTTGTTTTAGCTTTATGGATTACAGTAATTTCAGAATTATTTGCTGGTAAAGTTTGTCTGCCACATTTTTAGCATCTTTCATTTTCTGAATGCATTTCTTTTATCTGTTTAATATTCTTGATAAGTATTACATACTTTGGAGGATTTCAAACTATATAATATTATAAAATACAATAAAATACAATATTACAAATAAAACTCTTAATACATAAAATTATTTTATTTATAAATATACAGAATATGAATAAAATAAGTAATTATTAGAAGTATTACAGAGTTCTTTATTTATTAAAATATATTATTTAACTGTAATTTTTATATGAATTTTATGTTCTCATAATATTATAATAAAAAAATTAAAATTAAATGTAAGTATTTGAAACAATAAATAATTTTTAACAAATGATGATTGAATTTTAATAACATATATATACATATTTTTATTATAGTTTTTATAAATCTTAGATATATATTATTATAAATGTATATATATATACATTTCCACAGGAAGTGTTATTTTACTAAGAACTCTTATCTACATTATTTGGAAAATAAAATATAAATAAGATGTTTCGCAATGGGATTCTGTAACTTTGCTGTTTTATTAAATTATTATTTTAAAATTATATTAAATCATTACATTTAATATGTTAGTATATTTAATCTAGAAGCAATAAAAAAAGATTGAAAAACAGGAAAGTTACAAAATTATACATATATTAATCCAAAAGCAAAACAATATTAAATTCATAATTTATATAGAATCAATTTAGTAAACAATAATTTTTACTTTTTCACTCTTAATACATTTTGATAATAAGTATCTTAAAATAAATTAAGTATTTTAATAATAAAAACAAAAATACAAATAATCATTTCTAAATACAAGCGTATAATCATTAAATTAATCTATTTACTAAACTTGTTTGAAAAAATGGAAAATGTAATCTTACATTTGTTAATACATAAAAAATACAATAGCAATAATATATATATAAAAAGAATTTGTAATTAAAGATACAACTTTGACACACACAAGACAATTTTTTACACAAATTTCATGTATTTTTATTTATACAATCTTCCCCACTGATAATATTCGTATTCCATCTTACCAATTATTTCTTTGGTTTGAAAAATTTATATTTATATTTTTTATAATAATATATGATTAATACTTTATATATATATAAAAATTCCATATACATATATATAGAATTTTTTTATTTATATTTTTTCTGATTAAAAAATAGCTAATTAAGCTAATATATGCTAATAAAATAAAATAATTGATAGGTTGGAATAGGGGCGTAGGAAGGTTATATACAAAAATAACTTAAGGCATAAGATGTATCTTTTTTTAGATATATAAAATTTGCATTTCATAGAAATTTTGTCATTAAAGTAGAAAAACCTTTCACTATTTTTGTTCTCTTTTCTACAAGATTATTATGTATATGATTTATACATTACAGATTCATAATAGAATAAGAAAGATATGTACAAGAGATTGTGACATTTAATATTTTGATAAAATGTAATGTGTAAGCACTTATTAACTTTGATAGAACTATGAATACCAAAATCAAAACTCTTCTTTAACTTCAACTTTAACTATTATTTATTTCGCGTATTAAGAAAACTATGCATAAATCTCGTAACAACAATCTTAGTACAAATGTTTCATGAAAGTACAAGCATATTAAAAGGAAATATTTTTCTATTTTTTCTTGATATTGATTGAGAAACATTCTCTGTACTTAGATACAAATATCAACAAGAACCACAAATCTATAAAATCTATTTTCATAAGTTGCCTCTTTGGGCTTAGAATATAGATTTATTTATATTCATAATTAATTTTTTTGATTTTAACGTATTTTACCACTATTTGATTGATTATTTCCAATAGTGTCACATCGTCGATAATATAATAAATATGGAACTCTCGGAGGTGTAGGTTTTAATACATTACTTTCAGAAATACCTTTTAATGAACTATCATCATACCTGACCCAACCACCATATCCAACATGAAAAGCATCTGTAACATAATGACCTTTTGTTGCTTCTTTCCCATCATGATAAGTAACTGCAAATAATTTATAATGTTTTTGCTTGGGATTTAATTTTTTTATAGCATTTGGCGACAGGAATTCTACAAAAAAATTTAGAATGATTTAAAATGTTTTAAATTCAAGGAAACACAAAAATTAATAAAATGTTACTAACTGCTATCCAATTTTAAATCAATTGGAAATTCTACACTTTTCACAATTTTTGAGCAACCATCGAGTTTGTAATCAAACCATTTTAAATGTAATATAAGAATGACAGGTAATTCTTCTAAAGTAACTTGTTTCCAAGCTTCTATTTGTTGTTTCGTTTTACTACATGTCATTCCTTCTAATTGATCTTTTCCAACAAGAATTTCTAGTGCACCTTTAACAGATTCTGCTTTCTAAAAATAAAATATTTTATTATTATATTAATATAAATAATATATATTGGGTTTCTTATAGGATAGTACTTCAATATCAAGTTGTAACGTAAAAAAAGGTTGGACGTTATCTGTTGGTTGTTCTCCTGCCCTCGATACTCTAGATCTCAATTGTCCACGAAATATATCAGACAATGGTGTTCTTCCAAATTCAGTACATCGTGTAATAGATCCTTTATTTTTTGGACCCATAACCTTTAAGTCAAACTTTAATGTTAATATTGTTCTATAATTAACTGTTACATTATTTAACAAACATATATCATATTTTACCTTCCATTCTTCTTCTCCGTTGTTATAATTTATATTACTTTCAATATTATTCGTTACATTTTGGTCATTATTTACTAATTTAATAAGCTGGGAAAAAATAAATATATTATATATATATATATTATATTCGAATTAAAATTTAAATTAAAATTAAATAAAAACTCGATTAAAATGATTATTATGATCATACTTCAAGCATTTCGTCATTGATACCATTCAGAAGGCACGAAAGGAATTCTTCAGCATCTTCTTGTCGTCCTTCTACTGAAAACACACCTGCAGCTGATGTATTTTTTAACATTGTATATACATAAAAAGGTTCAAAAGCCACTCCACTTTGTATATCTACTACTATATCTTCTCCTCGTTTATTTGCTCTATCTTTTCTAGCTAATCGTGCACCATCTGACAAAGGTGTAAATTCATGTACAAACTTGATCCTATATAAAAAAATGATTTAATATTTACTAGAAATATTAAAATAACATAATATATATTTAATATTTAATAAAATATTTACATTAAAAATTGTAAAAAATGTTAACTTTACTTACATATTATCAATAAGTGGAGTGGAAGACATTTTACTAGGATTTTTAGAATGTGGTAGAGCCATTAAAAGATTGTAAAAAGGTGGACAAGCAAGCAAAGCTTGCAATATACTATTAATATAACAATAATTACTACGATTTGTTAGTCCTCTAGGTAATAAACTGACAGTTTGTTTATCCATTTGATAATTTAGTAAAAATTCTATAATAAAAGATATTAATATCATATTAGTAAGATATATATTTGATACATATTAGATATTTAAATAAAAAAATTTATTTTTATTTATTAATTTTATTTACTCACCACCCATTCGAAAAGCAATAGGATCATTGTAATGATTCTGTAAGGATTCTGTTTGTGGTTTTTTATTTTCATTTTCAATATTTTGTAAATTGGATGATATATTTTCATTTATAAATAATGTTGTGTTAGATTGATCTTTCTCTATTGATTGTATAATTTTTGGTGTTGTATTGTTTTCTGTAATCAATAGAGGATTAATGCGTGCTGTTGGTTTGTAATTTAATGGATTTGATTGTGTTTCTGCGCTTCCTTTTTTTAAAATACTAGCCCAAGATACACTAGATAAAGTTGGTAATGATGTAGCAGGAGTGCTTATTGCATTAGATGAATTGCTTGGTGTTTTAATGACAATTTCGTCTTGAATACATTTTTTAGAATCTTCTTTATGTATTTCACTTTCATTTTTAGAAATTGGTTTTGATAATGTTTTAACAACAGTAGTTTTAATACTAGAAACAGTTTCATTTTTATATTCTTTATTGGTTTCTCCATTTTGTTTCACTTCAATACTACTATTAATATTTACGCATGGTACATCATTTTTTTCAGCTCCATTACACTTTTCATTTACAGTTGATACAATGTTATGCTCTATTTTAACATTAACAGGAGGTACTTTTCCATTTGTGGTTGAATTTTTTCTATTGATAATATTTTCATCCACATTATTAGTACATTGTTCTACTTTACTATTATTTACAGTTATTACTGTAGTAACTATATTGGTCTGCGAAGAATTATCTTCTTCATTTACTTGATGAAAAGGTTGTTTGACAGGCGTATAAACATTTTGCACTCGTTTCTCATGAGATTTTGTGGTTTGTACTTTTGTACATTCTTGAGTAGATTGAGAAAGCATAGGTGCTGCTTGTCGAACACATCTTATATTTCCTGAAGGATGATGATATGGAGAATATCCATAAGTAGGTTGTGTATGAGGATGTGTGCTTGTATGTGTATGAATATTTGGCTGATATATAGCTAATGGAGGATAATGAACATGACCAGAGAATTGCTGTTGTTGTGTTTGATCTGGATACATAACAACAAAAGATAAAGGAGGATGAAATTGTCCTTGTTCTCCCATGTATCCTGGTTGCATTTCATTTGCAGTACTTATTCCACGATTAAAATTATCTCTTTTTATTCCTCTCCCTCTATTATTTCTTCTATTAGTTTCTCTATTACAGTTAACATCATGAATCTCACCTCCAAGATTATATCCAGGATGAGAATAAGTCATTGCAGGCATAAATGGTTGTATATGAGCATCTGTTGGAACAGGATACATTGCTGGTCCTTGCCAATCGCTACATACTATTTGCTGTGCATATGAGGGTGGTGGTGGCACTAATAAATGAAAAATGAAGTTAAATAAAACATAAAAATAAAAATATTATAATAGATAATTTTAAATAATTACCATTATGATACCATTGATTATGGAGTTGTGGAATTTCTGTTATGGAGGCGTTCGTATCATTATTAGCTTCAACTATATCCCATGGTAATTTTAAAGTATTATTAGTAACATTAGATTTTAAAATGTTTATTAAATGATTCTTATCATTATCATTTAAATCATGTAAATCTAAAAATTGGAAATCAAGCTGAAACAAAAAAAGATTTATTTATAACTTAATATCTCATAAAAATAATATTATTTATTATAAATATTATATTATATTATAAAATTATTTATTATAAAAAATCTATATAATATCCTTTATGATAAAGTA
>NW_006263889.1:122732-124361 GCF_000469605.1 Apis dorsata | reverse complement strand
ATATATATATATATATATATAATATATATAATATTTAATATATAATATATATATATTACCTCATTTTGAATATCCATAGTTAAATCCGTACACCATACAAGACATTAAAAATAATACCAGCAGAGAAACATGAGGTCCGGTGACTTATATCGGCAGTAATAGGAATCGATGTTGATATTAATTTTGTTCTATATTTATATGAGGAAATATTATATAAAATGCGTATTCAATTTAAAAAATACAATATTTGTAATATTTCTGTGCAATAATAAAATGGAGAAAGAGAATATAAACTATTAACAAATTACACAATATGAACGATCATATTTCGGCAGTTGTATAAAATGGGCTAAGCACGTTGTTGCACTATCTTTTCTTCTGTTCATAAGATTGATGTCGCCACTGTCATTGCTAGTGTTTTATAGGGATATTATTGAAATAAACTTTCCCGCTATTTTCCTTATTGTAAGTAAAATGAACATATTTTTGATACAAATATTGTGAATAAAATATACAATTTTAGATTTCTAAAATTTAAATATTTTAGATATAATATATTTTAGATATAATTTAAGATATTTTAAAATTATATTATTCGACGATGTTGAACAATGATTGGACAACATGGAATTTTTAATTTGTTATTTTAAATAATGTAGATGATTTTTTTCTAGGTGTAATAAGGTTTACAAATTGCGATCTATAAAAGATTTACAAATATCTATTTTATTCTATTTAATATAATTTTTATTTAAATTCTTTTACCTATTTTTCAATTTTTTCTTTACTTTAATATTTGTTTTAAGTTCTTTCATCATGTTTTAAAATTCTTTAATTTAAGAATATTTTGTTAATTTCTTTTAGTGTTAATTTTCTTTTTTTATTATATTCTTTTTAGATTAATTTTTATTTTAAATCTTATATTCAATCTTTCTAATTTGGATGACTTTTTTAATAAAATATAATATAAATTAATCATAATAATTTATTATATTTATTATATTTTTAATTCGTATCCTTTGTAAGAATTTAATGTATAGAAATTTATAATTAAAGTATGTATTTCAATTTTTATTGAAGTAAATAGGGAATTGCAGCATTCCAACCAATCAGAAAACTGTTAAGATGCAACTGTAAGACGAATCAATGCGCAGTTTAGTGCGCATGGTCTCAATCTATGGAAAATTGACAATAATGACAAATCGTCTTTTAACAGAAATGTGTAATTACGTAAATTTTTATTAAGTTGATATTATATTAAGTTTAATTGTAAATTATTAAGCTTTATTTAATTAATTCAAGTATTGTTTAATTATTATATTAAAATTAAACATTGATTTAAATATTCATCATCTTTGTGCACGTATGGTATGATTGGAGTATCGAAAACGAGGTAGTTTCGAAATTATAATAGTTTTAACACGTCATGATAATTTTTTTTTCTATTTAAATTTTAAAAAATAGATTTATTAAAGAATTTCAATTTTTTAAATTTTAAATTTTTTAAAGATTTCAATTTTTATTATTATTATATTTTATTAGAAATTCATATTTTGTATTATATTTTGTAAATTATAATATTCCATTTTTTGTTATTTATAGTTATTTTATGTTATTATTTATTTATTT
>NW_006263889.1:115811-122273 GCF_000469605.1 Apis dorsata | reverse complement strand
TTATTATATTTTTATATATATATAAAATATATATATATATAATATATATTTATATATATATATTTTTATATTATTATATTATTTATTTATATCATTTCCAAAAGTCTTCACGATGACTTTTTATAGATAATATTAATTATAGATTCTTCGCACCTAACGATGAATTGCATACATTAATTGCATACATTAATACATTAATTTCTCTAATCAGTCATATAATAAAATGAAAAATTCAAATCGATACAAGTGATCGTTTATGTACGTAAAATTTTACACGAATGATCATTTATTACACATAATGATCACGAGTATTTATTATATTTATGAATAGTAACATTTCTTTTTTCTAATTATTATTTATTATTTAGGTTAGATTTTTTATATATCATGCTTTTAAATATTACTAATCTTTCAAATTAATCTAACGTTAAATTATTATAATTTATTAAAGTATATTTAATAGAAATATGTTTAATAGAAATTTACAAACTTCTAAATATATAAATATCTAAGACTACAAATATCTAAATATATGAATATTCGTATGTAAATTGTACATAAATATTCGAATAAATAATAAATATTAACAATAAATAAATAATAAAATATTTCTATTTTCATGATTTTTATGAAAATGTAAGATAATGATAGAAAGTTTTAATTTAGATTTTATTTTTTAAATTTTCCATTTTCTTTTGTTGATTGTATGGCACAACGATAAAAAATCTGAATGTTTTGCAAATATTAAAACGAGAATTTATTTGAAAAAATAAATAAATTTTCGTGAAAAAGAAATAACATTCTTTCTGTTTCAGTTTCTAAAATAAAATTATAAAAAAATTATGAGCATAAATTTTTATATTTTTTTAATAATTTAATTTTTGTGTATTTACTTATGTAAATACTTATTTAGATTATAAATACTATATTAGATATGAAATGCTAAAAAATATTTTAATTTTTTTTGTATATTTTTGATATTTCAGATGTTACATATGACATAATATTCCATAAGATGTCACGTTAATACTGTTCTTTTTTATCTAAAGATATTTCTTTAAAATTACTGAAAAGATGGCGCTGATCTTCAATTCTTATTCTACTTATCTTCGGAACTATTTTTGCTGCTTGCTAACTGATGATAACAACTAATTCTTTCTTTTACTATTTTATCTTCTTATTTATATTAGTTTTATTTTCAATACTTAGAGATGGCGTTGATTTCCTAATTTTTATTTTATCTCTGTCCTTTTTTCATTATTTATTTTTCTTTGTTCATGATCACATATAAGATACGAAATATCGATTGAATATTTTCATTATTAATTTTCAAAATTATATAATACAATATATTTTCAGTTTTACAATATATTTCTATGATGATCTTATAAAACATATCTTAATACGTTATTCGAGTTTTTAACGCGAAATATCATTCGGCGATAGTGGTGAGATTTAAACAAACAATTATTTGTAATTTTATATTGAAATTTATTTACAATTCTAACTATTATTAATATTGCAATCTTATTCTAAGCGATAAAGTTGTGAATAATATTAAATATAGTAGTGAGAAGATCCCTAAGACAAAAAAGTAAATTGAATATTTGATTTATTTTTTTTTTTTGTCTATGATAATAGTAGAAGTTATTTATTTAAAAAAAAATAATAATAAATTTTTTTATCAACCAATTTTCTGATTGTTGTATATGAATATTGTAGTTCACGCAAATAATAATAATCAAATAATCATAATTTTAAAAGACATTCTTCAATTGAATTAATTCATATTAATTTTAATATTCATTCAGTTTTAATGTTATTTAATATACAAATTTATTAAAAATGCACACCTTTATTTTTTTTTTAAATTTTTGTTATGTCTATAACATTTTTAAATATTATTTAATACAGTAATCTTTTTAAATGTTTTTTCATTACACGATATAAGAGGAATATTATAAGATTTTGATAATTTGTAAATCTTTTTGAAGACTGATTACCCACGTTATTTTTTATAGTCTATACAATTACTATTTTATTATCTATATATTATATACTATTAATAATATAAAATTTAACCATAATTTAAAAATTTTCGATCACAAGAGTGTAATCTAAAAAAATAACGATTTTTATTAGTTTATTAGGTATGCAACGAAGATTATCTTATTGAATAACATACGAAAAAATAATTTACTTTAATATCTATCCTAAACGAAAATATATTTTATAGACACATTTTTATATTATCTTTGCACTGTTGCAATTTAACTTTTAAGGATAAACTGTATATATATATTATATATATATATATATGAAGCAGCAAGATGTACTTTATCGTTGTATCCACGGTGATACAAGTTGAAAGGAAGTTGCCAGTTTTACGGGTGAAACGCGTTTAAGGCTGCATTGAATGACAAATAAATATGCTAATGGCTATTCGGGGAACTTCAAATGCCGCGCATCTTAGCTTTTGCACCGCATCGAAAGAAGAAAGTTAAGTTAAGTTGGTCGGTACCTCGACGGCGTGTTTGGAAGGAAGTGCCACGAATGGCCAGGAAGGCGAGGAGGAAGGCGATCCAGAACGAAGACAGACGAGATAGAGGGAGGGTGAATGAAAGATGGAACGAGACTTCTCTTAAATAATAGAAAATTCAGAGGAAGTTGATAAGCCAGGGCGCGTTCAAACTTTTCACTCGCCGTCTTCCATTTCTTATTATAATGAATGCATATCGGCTTAGTCGAAGCTTGAAAGCTACGACTATAAGAACCCTTTTCCAGTTTTTGCGGCCTCTTCTACTCTTTCCCTTATACAGTAATACCATTCAAACACATCCGTAAGTAAATAATGTTTCTCTCATTCTTCGAAATATGTATATATATATATATATATATATATATATACACATATCGATATATAGATATCGATTGATATATAGATATATCGAGACGTTAATTTTTGCATCGAAAAATATATTCCTTTTTTCTTTTCTTCTTTTTTTTTTTCAGCATAAGGGTAATCCTTGACGAGTTTAATTCGAAATGTCAGTGGCAGATTGCGTTCGTCGAACCACATGTTGCCAGCCGACATCCCACGAAATCGTGCTCACATCCACGCATACGAGGAATAAACCGGCGAATATTTTGGCTATTATTATTACCGTAGCCTAGCGTGTCTTTCCGTGCGACGGCTGCACGTCTGTCGCGACCAAAACTAGCGCGCTTCAACATTTTCATTCAGGATCGATCGTGCGATTTTCCATGGACCCCGTCTCTTCGTAAAAATATTCGTTTCAACCGGTATGTGTGATCCGTAAATAGATATAAAAAGTTGCACGTTTGAAATCAAGGAGGAGGGAGCGTTAAACGTTCGAACTTCGTCTCGAGACGAATATTCATGAAGATTAGAAACAAAGAGGACTTATATAAATTTTCGAAAAAAAAAAAAAAAAAAAAAAAAAAGAAAAGAAAATTTGAAGGAACGACGAGAGATGAATTTTTCAGATGATGAAAGTCATGGCAAAAGTTTTCGAGTAAGTAGAGCCTCTAACAGGGTTTGTTTTATTAACAGGGGGTGAGGCGATACAATCCGCGGAGACAAATGGCCTCGGCAACGTTAAATCATCGAAGAAAAAGTTAGTAATTTAATAAGCAATTTCATGGAAATTCCGTGATCGTTAGCGTAACGACTTTCTCGATAAAATTTTTCCACGATATTCTCGTTTCTCGCTGTTGATAAAGGATACGAGAAACGCATCCTCAAGATCGTTACGTTTTTTAATTCGCCTTCTGAAAGCGATCGAATCGATTCGTTATTCTTTTTTTTTTACCTCGTTTACGTTTTATATATATATATATATATATATATATATATATATTCCCCACGTCTTCGTGGATTCGACGAACGTTTCAAAGATGATGCAACCCAGATAAAGTGTTCGCCAACGAGGGAGGGAAAACGTGAGCGAGGAGTTGACAGCGGATCGTCTCGAGCGAAGGGACACATCTTTGAGGCGAGATGCTCGTTGATCCTTTGTGATTCCGCTTTTTTATCCCATCCAATCGATCATCCATCGTTGCTCGCCTCTCGTCGGTTATATTATCCAGCCACGTGTCTACGAGAATTTGCACCGCGTTTATTCGGTTTTCGTCCTAGACGAGATCCGAATACACCGAGATCCGGGATAAACTAAAAACGTCCAATTTGCCGATATTATTATCTTGGGCGAACGTGACGTATACGCAATTCGTATAAATTTTCACCTTTTCATTTCTTTTTCTTATTTTTTTCTTTATCTTCTCATTCCTCTATATTTTCCCATCCCGTCCAACAAACTTCAATCTTCGCCCTTCCTTCCAACTATCGCGTCTTAACATCCGCAGAACCATTCCTCCCGTCCCCCCTCCCCCCCGTAAAAAATTGCCGTGTACGGCACTCCACGATTTCGAAAATTTTATTTATTCGCGTCACGAAGACACGCGATGCGGCAGCGCGCTTTCAANGCTCAGAAAGCGTTATAGCGGCCGTAGTAAGTATGTATTATACGCGCGTGCAGGTGGTCGGTATGTGCGCGTATGCGTGTGTGTACGCAGCGAGCCAGAGAGAGGAGGAAAAGAGTGGAGCGTATGGTTGAATAGGTGGATACGCGGAGGACAGCGTGCCTCTTTGCGCAACCCCGAAAGCAATATATCGATGTTTAGCAACCAATAAACGGATCCCTCAAAGAGGGCTTTTACCGTAAAGCGGTGGTGCTTCGACGTCTCGTTTCCTTCCATAGATGCGCGCTCGCATACAATCGCTTCATCGTCCGCGTATACACGGAGCATGGTTTGAATGGTGTGCGGGTATACGTTAACGGTGGCAACCGAAGCACGCCGCTTTTATGGCTCAAAGTAAACGCATTTATAGAGCCGTTTTGCCACCACCGCATCGGCGTAACCTCGCGGCCGACCATTTAACGCCGCTTTTATGATAATGTTATCAATAGCCCGGACCCTCCTTCCTCCTCGCGATCACTTCCCTTTTATTTATCGATTATTTACGACTCTCCTCCTCTATCATTCACCTGCCCCGCCAATCCTTTTTCCTTTTACGATACGGGGAAAATGCGGATCGGGTTTCACGATTCTCTCAGATTAATTTCACAAATTTCGCGAGGAAGGTTATTCCTTCCTTTCCTTTTCTCCTTTCGTTGAGGATGGATGGATAGATGGAAGTTTGAAAACTCGAGGGATTGCATTTTTTTTTTTTTTTTTCTTTTATCTTTTCAAGGAAGAGACGTTATCGAGATAGAATTATTCGTGATACCGCCATCTTGTCCGGAACGTTCAACATTTTTATGCCTGCATAATAATAAAACTGTGGTATACTACTCGTTCGAGCAGGCAACGATAACAGATCGAGGGGGAAGAAGAAAGAAAAGAGAAAAAGAGAAAAAATCAAGTAGCTCTAGCTGACAGTGGCTAGGGATCTTAAAGGCGCTCTTATATCGTCCCCGACATGCTGCGATGTCACTCGCAGCTTCTTCATAATTCTCTCGTGAAGTAGAGGAATAGTTACGAACGAGTAAAGCGAAGCGATCCAAGAGGAAATCGCGGCCTTCGAAGATCTTATTAATATTATAACGATGACAATTATCCTGTTTATTTATTTATACACCAATACGCATCTTCCTTCACGACTCATTCCTGTAAATATTATACGCGACGAAAGGAAGGAATTGAGATTCGTACGGCCGAATAGATCGATGCAATCGATCGTCCGCATTAACATTTTTCGCCCTCGAGCAACCTCGATCGAAGATTTAGATTCGGATTCGATCCATATCTCACTTTCCTCGCTGGTTGTTTTCGAAACTCGATATCTCGGGCGAAAAAAAAAAAACATTTCGAAATAGATTTTTTGTTGCAATTATAACGGTTCAAGACTCTTATCGTCTCTCCAATCCTCCCTATCTTCTCGAGATAAACTAAAATATATATATATATATATCGTTGGCAATTCTGATGCAGCAGCTTCCATAGCGATGCGGTGCGGTGGATGTGGCGAGTAGAAAGATCTCGGGGAATTGGAGAAAAAGCGAGTAAAAAAAGGCGGGCTATTGTAGGAATCGGGCTCGTCCTTGAGGAGAGGAGGAAGACGGTCCGGATGGAAGAAAGAAAGAATCGAGTAGGGGGGGAGGGGAGAGTAGTAGTCGGGAGGGAAGAGGGTCAGAGTCAGAGGGATGATGGTCGGGTAAACGAGAAAAAGAAACGAAGGGGCGAAGGAAAACGGGGGGGTTCCCGGTGGAAACGAACCCCTCGGGATGACCAGTGGGCAGCGGCCTCCTTCGGCGGCGTGTGTGTGCGCGTATCCGCCGAGGAAAGGCCACGCTGTGCACCCCCGTGCGATCCTCCTGGCTTCGCCCACACCCAGGATTTCGGGGGAGAATCCTTGAAAAGCGGAGACCAGGACGCCAT
>NW_006263889.1:113809-115792 GCF_000469605.1 Apis dorsata | reverse complement strand
GGCCGCTCCGGGAGCCACGTCTGAGCTCGGCCAATCGTGGCCCGAGTTGATAACGGCGGCGGTTCTTCTCTTCGTTCCGCCTCCTCAAGACGGAACGGTTTTGGCACGCTATATCAAGCCCTGCGTATATATCGGATAACCTATATCGTCCACTTCGTACGTTTCCCTCCGTATGGATCGACCATCTTCTTTTCTACGCTCGAGAAATTTCCTCCCGTCTGGATCGAGTCAACCTTCGGGGTCGTTTGCTACAGCTCTTCCGTTATGTACATATATATATATATACATTTCGAACTTCTTTTTGCTGCTTCTCTCTTCTTCAACGCGGTCGAATTGTTTCTCGTTCCACGATATAGTTTCCACGATTTATAACGACACTCGTTGGAGGAGATTCGTTCGTGTTCGTCATAGTGTTAAAAAAATGTCACGGCACTGAGTGGGACTGCAATGCTAATTGATTTCTGTTACGTTGAAAGGAACATGAACGGCAAATAGGAAAAAGAGGGAAGAACGAATGTCGATAGATTGGTATCGATAGCGCAGGTGTTATCTCGCGTCGTAAATACATGCTCTGTATCAACCCGATATCTCGTACTGAACCTAGTTATTAATATTTAGGTATGCTTAAACGTGTCGTAACAACGTGCAATTTATTCTCATTCATTATTCCAGCTTATTATCGATCGATTGTTAAAAAAAAAAAAAAAAAAAAAAGGAAAAGAAAAATGTCAACCGTAATTATTTAATACTTCGTTCGTTACTGATAACGTAATGACGATATCCTCCGACATCGAAACGTCGAGGAATCGTTCGAGAAAGGGAGATTTTTTTAAATTACTCGCCATCGTATGTATCGCGTAATAATAAACCAGCATTTCAACGACTATGATGCGGGATCAATTATCGCAGCGATAATTTTTCGTAATTGATTAATTAAATGGAACGATTAATTATAATTACACGTCTACACGGAGCGTGTAATAGCGCGATTGAACAACGATTTCGAATTCGATTAATAGAAACACAGAAAATCGGGACGATTGAGAAAATATCGGTTTCGCCGTCGATTTATCGCCGAGTCGGATCGCAGGTGGTGCCGTTTCCTTGCATCTTGGTTCGCGTGCAAGTTCCTCCTTGTTCAAGTTTTAGTTCCCTCTGCCCTCTTTTCCGAAAGGAGGTGAGCGCGCGACTCGGTGCCCCCGTAAGTGGCGTAATGGGGCTGCCCCTTCGGTTGACAAGATAAAGAGCGACGATAAGACCCCGTCGTTTCCCCGTTTCGAGGGAGCTCGGGAATGGGGAGGGTGCGTGACCGTGGTGTGCCGCGTGACGCGTGTAATAACCGTAGCGCGGCTTCTTGCACGCACCCCATCCCAGAAAACTGAGCGTACACTTCATTTCTGTACTGCTACGGCTGTACTTGCGCGCATCTCGATTACACGACAGGTGCCCACCGCCATTGGGATTTCTCAAAGGACGCGATTCACCTTTATTTCGCCCTTCTTCATCGGTTATCCCCCCACTGATAACCCGCGTTTTCCGGTCTGATTATCAAACCAACTCGCTCTCTCGTTCATGGGAATGTTTAAAAATTTTCACGATCTAATCTATTATCGTGAGACGAGCGGTTTCGATTAACATTTTCCCTAGGACATTACGGGTCATCATGGGATTATTATTCGTCGAAGAGGAGAGCAGTTTGTTAATTCCGGCGAGGAGAGGAAATACGGTTCGCGCAAGAAGCACAATGACGCGTTTCGTAAAGGGGGAGGGAGGGAGTGATCGGAACAGGTTGAAACAAGCACGGATCATTTACGCCCAAACTCTCGAATCCATCGAAACGTAAATCGAATGGATATTTTACGGCCATCGCGGGCAGATTACAGGCACAATTAGCATGAGACTACATAATTAATAACTCGATTAATGCGTTGAGGCGGAATGGCCGTCTATTGGCGCTCGTCAACTCGCCCCGGTCGCCTCTGT
>NW_006263889.1:112150-113722 GCF_000469605.1 Apis dorsata | reverse complement strand
GCGCTCGGCCGAGTTCGCCGCGAGGCGAAAACCCTCATTAGCGGGGTCATTCCATATTCCAGAAGGGAAGTCGATGCGCGGTTCCACGTTAATTCCGGCCCATTGTCGCCAAATGAATGAAAATCTGCCCGCCCAGTTATCCGCTATTAACAGTTCGTCCCCCGGTTCATTAATTGAACCGATTCCGCTTCGAGATCCGATATTATACGACGAATCGTTTCCTGACACGAGCGTTAGAATGTTTTCGACCAACGGTGGAGAGATTCTTCATCTTCGCGATGGTATTTTTCTGCTCGTATTTCACGGATGTATCCCGCGAGATCGCGGAAACGCATAATACGGTATGCAGAAATATATATATATATATATAGAGAGAGAGAGGGGGGGACTGGAACCTTTGGTCGCCTCGAATGCCAGAGACGTCGAACGGTGATAAATTTCTGGGAAAGATTTTTTGGACGCCGAAGCTTTATCGCTTCCTTGCTCCGACAGAGCGTCGAGGTCGACGGGGAATTAGAGGGACGGGCGTTCGTGTACAGGTAGTCGGTATCGAACATTTATCAGCGGCCAAGACGGGGAGGCTGATCTCGAAAGACAACCGCGATTGAGTTACGTTGATTTTATTCCGCATTATTCCACCCGGCACAACCGCGATACGGAACCGCTCCTTGGCCGGATCAGTTTTATTTTCTCTCTCCCTCCCCGGGTTGCGATGGCGCGAGTGCTAGCCTGAATCCTCTAGCTGCCGCCACGCCGGGATTAACGTCATTGCGGTTTTTAAGCAGCCAATTTCCTAATTCGGTTGCCCTCGGATCCCTGATTTATCGCGCTTTTGCCAGTTATTCCGTACTGTCGGTGNTACGACGCCGCTTCCGTTCCCGTTCCAGTTTCGCCTCTCCTTCTCCTTCTTCTTCTTCTTCTTCTTCTTCTTGTTCTTCGATTTTTGAGTTTCCTCTTTTTTTCTCCATCCTCCTGTCGCGATTCTCTTTCGATTTTCAATCGAAACTCGTAGGATTGTCGTAGTTGTTATCTCGACGGAAGAAAGAAGGAAAGGAAAAAGAAAAAAAAAAAGAAAATTAAAGAAAAAAGAGGAAAAAGAAAAACGGTTCAACGTACTTAACAGATTAATTGAAACGTTCACGGTGCGTGCTACGCATCCGCGTGAGAAATTGGAAGTATTGTCGAGGGGGAACTCTCGGCTCTCGAGGGAACTCGGGCTATATCCCGTGTATTATTTAAGTCAATAATTAGTTATAATCTCGATACGTAATCGTGGTACGCAACGAATTAACAGTTATAATCAAATCCGTTATCGGCGAACGTAATCATCGCTGGTACATCGTAGCGGCAATTAGACCGGCTGGAACTAATGCGAAACGTAATACAACGAGCGTAATGAGAAACGTCTCGTACGTCTCGTTTCCTGGAATATGCGTTTTATTTTTAGACTTTTCGCGCTGCGAAAACGCGGATATCAAATATCCTCTAAGCTACCTAACCTAAGTTCCCCGCCTTCTTTAAAAAAGACGAAACGAATCCTTAAATCGATCGATCAAAAGACCAAAGTGGAGG
>NW_006263889.1:108742-110770 GCF_000469605.1 Apis dorsata | reverse complement strand
TGCGGTTTTAGTTATGCGGGAGGGGGAGGGGGGAGGGGGAATGGGGAAACTGTTGTTCCACACTACGTGCAAAAACAGAAGGTACGCGGTGGTTCCGATTCACGGTGGACCGATCATTGCGCGAAAACACGAGCGGCTTGTTTTTGCAAGCGGGAAACTCGATCGGGTTTCATTCGTCGGAATACTACGTTGCTATTTGTAAAAACATACTTAAGAGATAGTTGAACCAGTTTTACCGTTCAACCTGCTCTTTCTCCTATTCTAATTCCTTCCTCCTCCCTTTTTCTCCTTTTTTCCTTTTTCTCTTTCTCCTTTTTCCAAGGTCCAAGGATGGAGGAGAAAGAGAGAGAAAATTTGACGAGAACGAGATAAAAAGAGGAGAGAAAACAAACGCACAACAAGAGGGAGGGAGGGACGGTTGGGAAGAGATCGTTTCGAGGTTAACGAGGAGGACCGTGATTCGAGGTGGTTGTCGATGGAGATCCGGGAGGGTGTGGTGGATAATGGCGAGGACAGCGAAGGCAACGGTAATGGTGACCCTTGGGAGATTGCCTTGGAAGGATCGACTCTGGCGAGGGAACGCTCGTTAGCACCTTCTAACAGTTCTGGAACTGTAGCCGCGTTTATGGATCTTGACACGGTAGTGTCAACCTCCCTCTCCTCCGTGCCTTGCATCTCCGCCCTTCGTCTTCGCGTCAACCGATTCCGACCCCCATGGGGTCTGTCCCATCCCCGGCTAATTGTTATCTATCTCTGCCCCCGTTAATTGATAGTCCGAGCCCGACACTTGACCGTCGCAATTTTATTATTGCGCGAAGCCTCGACGTTTGCGATCCCGCGCAGAGGGAATGGAAATTTTCGAAAATTTTCTGGCCTGGATGCTGGTCGCGAATTATGAGCTCGATAAATAACGTCGCGTATACACTGCGGATAATTATAATATCTCGTATACAAATGTTTCGTTACCGTTCTCTCAGCGAGGGCATAATAATTTATAAAGAATGGCGGTTAATTATCTTCGTCGCCCGCTTAATTATCACCGCCATTGTACTTTCCAATTGATTTAGCGAGGCGAGTTAACGTCGCGAGCATCTTCGCGCGTCAATGAAACCGGTGTTTTCGACCGATTTCGTTGAATCTTTTTTTTCGTATAAATCGGCGAAAGATTGGAAGAGTTTCTCTTTTTCTCTCTTTTATTTTTAAAACAAAAGAACCTTTGTCCTTTTGGCGTTCCACGAGTCGAGGCGGTATCAAACGATGGTCGTTAGATCGCCGTTATCGCCGTCGCCGTTAGTTACTCCACCTATTGTAACAATTTCATAGAGGTCCGTGCAGGGTGTGTAAAACCCTGCAACGGCCTCGCGTGTCGGAAGACGATAGTCGTCACAGTGACTGTTATATCAAACGGGGTCGAGATTGCGATAACGACTGGAACATACGTAGGATACACGGTTTACGTACTTACACTCGTACGGAGTAGTTAGCGGGGACGTACTTTCGTCCTACGCACGAGAGGGTGCAATGTCGTAGGACCCCCGATATTAACCCCCTTTTTCCCTTTAACCGGCATCGAGGCTATTTTAATCGTGCCTATATAACCGTGCGACGCCAACAGATTACAAATTAACAAATGCTCGCAGTCTCTCCCCCTCCTCCCCATGTACCACTTTTCCCCTTGTTTTCCCCTTTCCTCGCGAATAACTGTTTCGTATACTTCTCTCTCCATCTCATATCTCCGCCGTGAATTTCGTATCATTTCGCGCAATTTTTTCCTTCCTTTTCCTCGAACTTTCTCGAAATACGGGAAAACACGAAATCGCAGAGATTTGGGAAACGCGCGTGTGTGCGCGAGGACAGGAGGGAGCCGCTTCTACGCCAGTGGGGTATACGGGGTAGGTGGTACGTATGTAAAGGAAGCCCCAGTTCTACGTAAGCCGGAACGGCGGCGTTCGTGGCCGAAGCCAATCTCAGTCGGCGCTGGCCATTTGGCGTTTCCTCGGCCGTGCCGGTCGTGTACACACGAGCTTG
>NW_006263889.1:108016-108573 GCF_000469605.1 Apis dorsata | reverse complement strand
GCAGCGGCCTCACCCCTCGGCCGCGCGACCGAGAGGCCAGGCCAGCTTCCTAAATGATTAATTACCGATCTCCATCGCGCGGAGGGATCCCGCAGGAAGGCGGGTCGTTGGACGGCCTTAAAGTAAGCTCATTTCTAAAACGGATATTCCGTGTTCCGCGTGNTATATTTCTCTGTGCTCCTCGAGTAAATGAAATGAGCTACGTGCCGGAAAAAAAAAGCTTCCACCTCGTTCCGCTGATCGATGGGCGAGAAACTTCTCGCTCTTCGCGTGAAACTAACCGAAACGGATTATATGGGAACACGTTGCCGTTGGCAAGAGGTTTTCTTTTTTTCGCCTTGCAATTTTCTTTCTTAACGATAAAATTTCTTCCGGAGAACAATTTTTTTCCATTTATTTCCCGATAAAGTCGGGACGGAGAAATTTCCAATTTCTGCACGATCGTTCGTAGAGGTAGTGCAGCAGTTTGTTTTGTATACGTTTTGGGAAATATGATTCCGCGGAAACGTAGCGAGAAAGAGGTGATCGGCGGCGCGGAATCTCGGCAAACGATTCTC
>NW_006263889.1:103930-107855 GCF_000469605.1 Apis dorsata | reverse complement strand
CTCTCTCTCTCTCTCTCTCTCTCTCTCTCTCTCTCTCTCTGGTACCCCGTTCCGTTTGCGGGAACCTGTGTGTGCCTGTGTGCGCGTTTTCGTGCGATACGCTGTGTTATCGTTTGCATTGCAAATGGCAACCCACCCCGCCCACATTCAAACACACCGGGATCGGAGGAGCGTGCACGTTTTATGGTGAAATCGGACGCGTGTGCGAGGTCTCTCTCTCTCTCTCTTTCTCGCCCGATATATCGAGTCCTACGCGGATGAGTCACGGGAATCGGAACAACCCTAACGATGCCCTCTTAAGGGGGTAGATCTGTCGAATTTCGACACGTTTCACCGCGTTCCCGAATATATTCTTTCCCAGATCGCGAGGGGGGAGGGATAGGAGTAAGTGTAAATTGCCAAGAGTAGAGAAGTAGTCGAGAAGATTTTCAAAATTGTTGCGAGGAGATTTTTTTCACCTTCTTTTCCCCGACGATTGCATTCGTCGCATTAATCTTTCGCTACTTTTTTTTTTTTCAGCAATCCGAGCTGGAAGGAGACGAAAAAGCAAATATTTTCCGCGCTGAAACTCCGACATCCAGCTCCCCGATTCCTCCTCTCCCTCGATTCGTATTTTAATTCGTCGCGCATGTTTTCGCGTACCGCCCCCCGCTTCCTTTCCACGGCTCTCGTCTCGAGCAGGAGTTATTTTTTCCTTTTTCCTCTTCTTTATCCCGCGCCAGGTTTACTTAAGATATTAAAGTACTCACCCTTCTCTCAGCCTTCTTTCCCTTTCATCCTCCTCTCTTTTTCTCTTTCGTTTCTCTCCGGAGGGAGTTCGGAGATTCCTCTCCTCCGTCCTTCTCTTCGAGGAGAGCCCTCGAGGGAGTTTGGAGGCACGGCCACGAGGCTCCGCTTAATTTGTAAGCGGATTTTTGCACTAATCAACGGATTTAAGAAGAACAAGCGGAAGAAAGAAGGAGGAGGAGGAGGAGGAGGAGGAGGAGAGACGGAAGAAGAAGGAGAATGCCTGCGAGACCAAAGACGGGGGACACAAGAGAGAGTCATTTGAATTTATTTTAATTATACTAACGAACAGGCCGTGGAACGAGGGCCTAACGAATTATTTGCTCGAATATGATTGCGCGGAATTTCTAACGAAGGATCGACCGATCTCTGCCCGCATCTTCATCATCATCGAAGGGGAGGGTGGCGAGCATCCTATTTTCCTCGAACGAAGGACCAACCTTCTCTTGAACTCGATTTTCCTTCCCGTTGATAAGACGAAGGGCGAAAGAAAGAAAATTTTTGTTTTCGAATTTTGCTCGAATCGAAAAACCGTGCGAAACGAAGATCCCCTGATCGCTGCCTCCTGCCCTCCCTCCCCCGAGCTTGTTAATAAATCATCTCCGTTGCGACGGAGACGTTGAAGGAAAAAAACGCGGATAATGGATCCGGCCGATTATTCACGGATCTCTCTTCGATCGATCGTGAACGATATTGCAAGTGACGAGCGTGACGACGAGAGCCAACTCTCTTCTTCGCCCTCGTTCTTCGCATCACAGGTCGAGGAGAAAGAGAGAGAGAGAGAGTTCGCTCGCCAAGTTTGACACCAAAGATCGCGAGGAGAACGAGTTTCCTTTTTTCTCTCTCTCGCGATAATATTCTCCCACCGATGGAATGATTTTTCGTTTCCAAATTGGATTTCTCCAACTTGCTCCAAGGCGTAAGAGATTTTTATCCCAACCGTGGATACGTGATTCCACGCGTATCGTTTCGTTCACCCGAGGATTGAGAAGTCGCGTTAGACAAGTATCTCTGGAATTCCCTCCACTTTTCGAATTTAAAAGATACAATAAAAACGTGTTAAAATCTGGACGATCGTATTTCTCTGCGGTGCGCTCTCGTTAAGGCGTTGGAGAAAAAGAAGGAGAGAAAGAGGAGGACACGGTAAAAGGGGGATGAACGCCCTTTCGAAAGACGTAAAGGGCTACAAGGGGGAGGGGGGAGAGAGGAAAAGAAAGCGTGGTTTCCTTAATGAGAAGTACAGAGTAAAGCTTTCTTCTTTGCGCGTCCTTTTGCCTGCAAGAGGTTCTTCGCCCTCCTCCCCTCCTTGGGGAGCTTCCTGTGGCGTGCCGGTCGCCGCGAACAGTCGAATCGGATTCGCGGCTTCGGGGGGACACCCCCTGCCTCCCCCCTGCTCCGTGTAGACTTTTTTCTCGGCCGGCAAGCAGGCAGGCAGGCAAGCAGGCAGGCAGGCCGGCCGGCCCCGCTGAAATGCTTCTTGTGTAAGTAAAAATCTAAAGTGACTACCGAGATCTAAGTTTTAATTAGTTTATCTTGGCCGCGTGGCCATTGAATATTTATGAGCTATCGCGGCCGCCGTTGCGGCGCGAGAGAGCAATCAACTGGGAGAGCAGAGGCGGAGGAACAGAGAGAGAGAGAGGGAGAGAGAGAGAGAGAGAGAAAGATCGAGGAGGTAGGGATCCTCCGGTCGTGGCCGGGGATGCTGGCAGCAAAAGGGGACGAAGAATGAGATTCCACCGGCCATGGAAAGGAACCGCCTGTGGTTACTGTCATCCCATGGGATTTCGCTTTCGATGTTTCCAACCGGCGGATACTATCCTCCTGGATATAATTGCACGCCCCAACTATACCTCGTTGCCTTGGCAAAAAAAATATCTCCTCTCCGGATGGGAGGATGGGATCGCCTCCCCTCCCTTCTCCTCCCTAGTCGATTGCAATTACTATTAAGGATGGAATTAACGTGATGTATCTGTCGATCGTGAAGCACAAATGATTATTGTGATTATTATTTGTCACGATATAACGTTGTAGTTGGGGGGAGGGGGGAATAGATTCGAAGGGAGAAACGTAGGAGAAAGGTTTAGAGATTCCTACCTAGCCTCGCTAAATCCACGGGACGGAGGAGAAAGAAAGGAGGAAGAATCTATAAGTCCATAAATCTGTGAAGCCGGTCGACACGGAGAGAAAAAGAGAGATCAGGAGGAAAGCGTTTCGAGGGGGGTGGGAAGAAAAATTTATGGCTGGCACCGTAAAAAAACAGAAGCAGAACGGCGAGGAATTTTTATTTCCACTGGATTCGTATAATATGGTCCGATATGCTCGGATCTATCCCCGTCGAGAAATGAAAAATATATATGTAAGAGCGAAGAGTCGAAAATTACGCGAGATCGAGATACGATTAATCAAGCGTCGTAGTTGTTCATTCGCGATCTCCCTGAACGAACAATCGGGGGACGATATCAGGGTGTTCTATAAAGAAAAAAAAAAAAAAATATGATGTTTATTATCGCGTTAACGAGACAAAAATTGGTTGGCAAATTATTTATCAATGTCCGTTTTGGCGCAAAAAAACGGAGGCTTTTCGAGTCGAAGACGTTAAATCGAGCGTAAAAAGTTGACGTTCCATGCGGTTGGATAGAATTGTTGGCGATAAAAAAGTTGGTTGAAATAAGTTTTCCACCGAGCCCATTTACGAACGTCATCGCGCTTTCGCGAATATTCGAGGCACGTTTATCTACACGGCAGCGCCACACGTGCTTAACGCGACGCGCTGGGTTACAGATTGTCGATTCATATTTACATTTTAATAACTCTTCTCTTCTACCTTGTCACTCTCGTTCTCTCTCGACAACGACACGGCAACCGCGATGCACATTCACGCGGACGCCACGAGCTTTTCCTTCCTATTTCATCCTCTCTTTCTTCCGTCGAATTATAAATACACGCGTGTGCGCGTTATACGTGTATTAACGCGCTTGTCGCCCTATTAAAAGAGAGGAGGGAAAAAGGAAAAAAGAAAAAAAAAAGAAAAAAAGAAAAAACAATAGATAAAAAATAAAAGAAACAAAAGAGGAAGGGAGAATCTTCCGTTTTAAAAACCTATGTCCCGTGTCAATATCGGAATCGTTAGTGGTGACTC
>NW_006263889.1:102218-103687 GCF_000469605.1 Apis dorsata | reverse complement strand
TTTTTTTTTTTTTTTTTTTTTTGCATTTTTTATTCACCAGGGAAAAATATCTGTGGGATATACACGATAATGCATACAATCTATTCTTAATTTAATGCGCATGAAATTTTTGGTTTAATAAGCGCAGCTCGTAGACGCATTCTACCATGTAACTCTTTATAATTATATCATCGAACGAAGCGGAGGTTACGCATCCCTTTATCCTCCTCTCTCCAGCTTTCTCATTTTTAATCGCACACACCGTAATTATAATAATTCGAATTTCAAATGCGATCCGTATCCAACGGTGTACGCGCTTTAGGCAAATATTTTTCTGGTCATTGGACATCGAGCGGCAAATAATAATTTTTGATACGTTTGTATTACGACGATTCGGGGGCACGTTTTCGCAATTATTATGGTTATATTCGCGTGTCTGCTTATTATTACGTACAGAGTGAAAATTTTATTCGTTTCAATAATTACCAAACCCGTGAATACGGGCGCGATCTTTTATGTACATTGTTGAAATTCCCAGGAAAACGATCATCGTCGGCAAAAAAAATCGTGTCTCGGAAAAATTTCTCGAAAATTTTTCTCCTTCGAATCGAGCTCGCGTCGAACTTTTTTTTTTTTTTTTTTTTTACCATCTCCCCTGAAAATCTTATCTCTTCTTCTCACAACTTGAATGTTAAGATAATCGCGATACAATTCCGCGTGAACGCTTACAATGTGAATATTATTCGACTTGTAAAAAAAAAAAAAAAGAGAGATCGGTTTTTTCTTTCTTTCTTTCTTTTTTTTTTTATTCCAAAATGATGATTATCGTACGGTTCGTGTCCTTTGGCGTTTTTTTCTTCTCTCTCTCTCTCTTTTTTTTTACCATCTTCGTGACATCGACGCGAGGAAAGAAGAAGAAGAACGCGCGACGGCTGCTCGCTCGACCGTGCCAGGGGAGAGCATTTAAATTTAAAAGGACCCAAGTTCGAAGTTTTAAGCAGAGCGAAAGAAGTTCGTTGTCCCTTCTACGGGTCTGCGTATTCGGGAGCGTATTTGCATGAGAAAAGTGTTCTACAATTCCTTCGATTACACACTCGCCACCACCATGGTGGTTCCAAAGATAGCTCACATTCTAGGAAACTCTTTTCATCCGTGTATCTTCGTAACGATGAACTTTTCAGATAGATGTGACACCTTACACGTGTTCCATTTACCAGGGGCCAGCCTCGAGCCTCGACTCTTTACGGGATTATTGTTCACGCTCCATACGCTTTCATCCCTTTTTCTATTCGATTCTTCCTTTGACGCACCTCCCCACCTCTTTCTACGTTCACCCGATCTCCTCGAGACGACGCTTCTTCCTAAAAATACAATGTAAATTCTCCCAGAAATTTCATGATTTCGTGAAACGTGTGTCGCGCGCAATACATTTTAAATCGTTATTACGTGTTAATTTCCAAGAGACGCGATCAATCGCCCTGCTTATTTTA
>NW_006263889.1:101601-102189 GCF_000469605.1 Apis dorsata | reverse complement strand
CGCCTTTATATATATATATATATATATATATATATATATGCGTTCGTGAAAACAAATATTTCGCCCGTGTTTCCGCGTAATCCTTTGCCCTCTTCTCGAAGGATAACGAGCCACGCGGTTCCCAATGGAGGTTGATATTGGCGGTTGATTATCAATTTTCTACCAATTTGGTTCCACTTGTAGCGGCGCCAGCTTTTGTCCCGCTAATCACCCCTTGGCTACCGCTTTCACCCCCCGCCGGGTACATCCGATCCGCTTTGCATATTACGCCACGATATATCTCTCTCTCTGCTATTCCGCACCGCTCCACGAGTATNTCGCCCCACGTCGCCTTTCTTTTCACCCCTCGAGAAAAAAAAAAAAAAACGTTCGCTCACCCACCAGCTGGAAAGCGCAATTGAAAAAGATAACCTCGTCACTTGACTTAACTCGCGCGAGTTAATCGTGCGAAAAGTTGCGATCCTCGAAATTTTCAAGGATCGAAGATCGATCGAAATCATCTTCGAATTTTCATTTCGATCGTCAACGAAGCGAATGGATGGAGCTCGATCGAGTTGATAAGCAAGGCCTTCGTGCTCGAGTCGAAGG
>NW_006263889.1:97988-101595 GCF_000469605.1 Apis dorsata | reverse complement strand
CGAAGATTCTAGTTTTTCGCGAATTTTTGAGGATCGAAGATCGATCGAAATCATCTTCGAATTACCGATTTTCGCTTCGATCGTCAACGAAGCGAATGAATGGAGCTCGATCGAGGTGGTAAGCAAGGTCTTCGTGCTCGAGTCGAATTATACGGTCGAAGATTCTAGTTTTTCGCGAATTTTTGAGGATCGAAGATCGATCGAAATCATCTTCGAATTTTCATTTCGATCGTCAACGAAGCGAATGGATGGAGCTCGATCGAGGTGGTAAGCAGGGCCTTCGTGCTCGAGTCGAAGGATACGGTCGAAGGTTCTAGTTTTTCGCGAATTTTCGAGGATCGAAGATCGATCGAAATCATCTTCGAATTTTCGCTTCGATCGTCAACGAAGCGAATGGATGGAGCTCGATCGAGTTGGTAAGGGCCTTCGTGCCTACTCGAGTCGAAGGATACGGTCGAAGGTTTTAGTTTTTCGCGAATTAACGTCCCGACAGAGGGACGCGTTCGCAACGGTCGCAAAACAACGCGGAGGGATCAAACGGTGGACGCTTATGGGATCAGCGATCTGAAAACGTTGTGTTGTTTCAGGTGAGCCAGCTCTCACGCGCCACACCCTGTTTTCCACACTCGCTGGATCCCTCTCTCTCTTCCCCTCCCCCCGGACCACGATCCCTCACCGCGGCCGATCAGAATTTTGAAATCGCTCGGTCTAGCGGCTAACAAAATTTTTATTCCTCCGAAAAATACGAGTGACGCGTACCTGGTACGCGCCATTCCGAGAGTCGACAAACATTTTCCGGGCTCGATTCAAATTTCACGCGAAACCATGTGTGTTCCCCCCCCCCCTCTCTCTCTCTTTTTTTCCCTCCCCTCTGTATCGACCGACTTATTTTATATAGGGTTCGACGACGATGTACTTTTCAAAGTAGCAAGAGATGGAAGTTAATCGCGTGACCGTTTAACATCGGTCAAATCAAACCTCCATTAAACAGCCGGAGAGGCTTGCTGTTTATTTTTTTGACGTTCATTAAAATTTATTCGCCATTACGCGCGAGCCGAGGGGTTGGCTATGAAATAAAACGGTAGCATTCCGAGTGTCGTCGAGCCTGCTCAAAATTCCAGGCGTCTGTCGGCAATAAACACTGTATCACTGTTTCTGCCCGCTATTAAATACCGCTTCTGCCCGCGCTTTCTCGCCTTTAACCGCGGATCTCTGCATCGAGGTAAGCATCGTGGATAAGCGATATATATTTTCCAGCTATAATAATTTCGTAATGGAAAAGAAATTTCCATTCTCTCTTCCCTCCAAGACAGAAAAAGATGGACACGTTTGAAAAATACACGTATATACACGTATTATAACGCGACGGCGGCGTTTACACAGGGAAGAAGGGAGCAACGTCAATATTCGGCGATGACGGTGGCAGAGGAGCAGAGCATGATCGTTTGTGACACCAATGACCAATCGACGCAGGAGGGAGGTGGGCGCGGTAATGGGAAAGCCATGCACGCCGGCCCGATTCGCCACTCGCATAAAATTAACCAGTTCGCTCGCTCGTTCGTTCGTTCGTTCGTTTTAATTAACGAAACACCGCGAGGGCATCGCGAACGGTATACGTCTATCTCTTGGATGGCGGCATGGTGGCACGTTTTACACGAGGCCGTGTGAAAAACCGCACGATCTCGATCGCTTTGTTCCGAGCCGCGATAAATCGCGGGCAAATCGCGGAGGATTAACGGTACGTCTCGTCGTTCCTCGTCATCATCATCGTCATCCTCCGTGGAAGAGAGTTTTTCGCGAATTTCTGTTCTTCAAATCCGTGGCCCTCCCTCGAATGTGGCGAGGAAACATCCTTCGAGAGTTCGTGCAGGGACTGGATGCTGGTGATCGAGGGTCCTCCTCCTTCCTCGAGGGCCGTATAAGGTTAAGGTGTAGAGCGGGTCGGTGGCACGATGATGTCTCTATCTACGACGAAATAGCGGGTCCGTTAGGTGTGCGAGGGCCCCCCGATGCAACACGTAGATGCACGTGGATGGACGTGCGTGTATGTGCAAGCACACAGGCGCCATCGAAGCATGCAACGAGCCCAGGGTCACCCGGGGTCAGCCAGTCACGGAGTTAATTAGACGCCGTGCCTCGGCAGCTCACGTGGCACCATGTTCAGATATCAATCTTCGGTTTCTCCGCTCCTGGATGGACCCGTGCTCGGCTTTCTTCTGAAAAGATTCTCATCCCCTCCTCCCTTATATACCCCCGTTCGAAAAATGGGATACCGATATGGGATACTGATAGAATCGTTGGTTAGAACGATTCGTCCCTCTTTCCATACACGCGAAATCTTTCCTCTCTTCCCCGCGTCCTTTTAATTAAATTCGAGGAGTGAAATTCGCAGACGCAGATGGTTTCTTCTCGGGATGGAATTGTCACAGCGGCGAGAAACTTATGCTCCCTTTTCGACGTTTTCCGCTCGAACGGAGGTTTTCGCCGATTTCTTCGTCGTCGAAGAAAACGACTTTTGCTCGTTTGCCGGTGCGCGTATAACTTTACCACCCTCCTACGCCCGACCGACTTGATTATCCCGGCTAATTTGGCTTCCCCATTCGCTGGAGAGATAGGAAACCGGGAGAGGAAGCCCTTTCCCTTTCTTCCTCGTCCGTCAGGAGACGTAAGACCACCACCACCTTTCGGTCTTACCTTTCCGCCGCTCTCTTAACAAGCGCGTCCCCGTGAAACCGACTATCTGCAATTAGCCACATTTATATGACCTGATTACGCCTCTCTGCCAACTTCCTTTAATCCGTCGGCGAATCTCCCTAAGCGAAATCTGGAAACGTCTCGCCAACCTTTCTTCTCCTTCTTCTTTTTCTTCTTCCTCTCCTTGATAACAAACGACCCCCCTCTTCCCTCCATCTCGTCTCCTTTATCTCCCATCGTATTCTTCTATTTCTATTTCCAAATCGGCTCTTTCTTTCTTCCTCCCTCCTCTTCTTCGCTCGAATATTTTTCTTCCGAGATTATTTACGAAGCGAGGAAAGGGAGGGAATGGAGAACGAGGACACTTCATTAAGGTGTAGGATGATAACGAGGAGGATTTCGAGGAAGAACGCGTCGGATTTTAGCGTTAAGGGTTTCGCTTACGCGGTTCGACGGGAACGTGCGAAGTCTCGAACGGAGATGAAGGAGGAGGAGGAGGAGGCGGCGGAGATAGAGATGAAAACTCGTGGAATCGTGAAACGAGAGGAAGAGGAAGAGGAGTAGAAACGCGGGATGACGGAGGGTTCGGGTGTAGGTCCGCCGCCCCTGCTGCCTCGTTGGAGATGGAAGCAATAGGGATCAACTAGTATGCAAATCGCATGTAAATATCGTTCACTCTCCCGGTACCGAACCAGCTAAAGCCTCTCTCTCTCTCTCTCTCTCGATGTCTGTGTCTCTCCACGCTCTCTCTCTCCTTCCTCCCCACTCGACGTTTCGCTCTCTCGGTTGTCGAGTACCGAAGAGAAGAAATCAAAGCAGGGGACAAAGCAAGCGCAGACGAGATCGTGACGGAATTCTTTCTCGTTCTTCCGCTTACCCATTCCCTTCGGGCTGAGCTGGCAGCCACCACCTC
>NW_006263889.1:96492-97862 GCF_000469605.1 Apis dorsata | reverse complement strand
CCCCCTCTCGAAAGTATTTGCTTTTCTCCATCTCGACTCTCCCCAACGATGCGTTTCACCCGAGTGGGTGTTACCGAGCTACGAGATCGTCGTCGTTAGTTCTTAATTAATTTATTTTTAAGCGGGGAACGTGTACTTTCGGACGTGTTTCCAACGGAAAAGGGAAAAGAAAGAAGAGAAGAGAAACTTGTCTTTTTTTCTTCACGAGTCGAAATTTTGTTAATATTTCGCGCAATAATAAAAATTGAATTCTTTCTTGAATTCTTTCTTGAATACGCGCCACACACGTACACAGATGCGTCCTAGGTGTAGCTCGGGGAAGCCGGCGAAGCATTAAAAAAAAAAAAAAAAATCTTCACCGTAGAAAAGTTCTCACGTTTCAAGGTGAGTTTCCAAGAGAGTCTAACGGAATAATCGAGCGATATTGTGGGTAGCTTTCTCACTATTGCCAATCGTAAACGTGAGAGCCGTTCTCAGCAACTGTGACATAATGTCCTCTCGTTCGTCCTCTCGTGTCCCAAAGATTCTCCGTCGTTTTCGCGATGTCGTCGTCGTCGCCACGAAAGTTTCGCACGATCCGGTCCCAAATAATAATTTTCAGACGTTCTCTCTGAAAAATCGTCGATCGACGCTCGAACATTCGTCCCCGCAAGGCCACGATTCGTCTTCGAGAGAATTTAAAGAGTTTATTATAATCCCCAAAGGCACGAAGAGAAGAGAAGCAGAGAGACGACGCTTTTCGAACGACAACAGCGTATAATCGGCCACAGGATAGGGCTTAACAGGGACGAGCATTAGTCGCGGAATTATATGACGACTTCTATCTTATTTAGGTCTGCGTGGTGGTGGGGAGGGTGCGAGATCCCGTGGAAAGAGGGTGAGCAAGAGACGGAGTAAGACCTCTCTAACTCCAGGTATTTTCATATATATATATATATATATATATATATATTCCTCGACCTCGGTGGTGCCGGGAGCAGGATTACTTGGAGAGACCCTGAGAACTTATTCTCTCCCTTTCTTACGCAACGCCTCTCGCCTCCTCCGCCAAAACCCCGTCTTCCTTTGCTCCCTATGTCTCTTCCCGGCCTTCTTCCGCATTACCATTCTCAAAATTCTCGATAAACCGGGGGCTTCCGCCGTGACGTTTCGCCCCTTCGCCACCTCTTCCTCCCCCCCCTCCACGGAGAAAACCGCCACGCTTTCGCGCCTTCTATTTTATCGCGCGAAAGCCAACGGTATAATCGAGATTTCCGCTCGAACAATGCCGTTTAAACACTTTCGTTCCTTCGATACCCCGTCGATACTCCCTCGAAATATCCGCGATAATTGCCTAAGGATGAAATTAAATTCTCTCCTCCCAATGTCTC
>NW_006263889.1:89162-96434 GCF_000469605.1 Apis dorsata | reverse complement strand
AGAGAAGATGAGTGTGAGAAATCGATTTTTTTTTTTTAACCGATCGACGACGACACAGTTGCTGCAATCTTCGCAAACATTGCGAGAATCTATGAAAAATTTACATGCAAAAAGGGTGTGAGGGAGGGGGTAAGAAGGTGAAACGGAAAGGGAACGGTGGCGAAATTCACTCGTATACACACCCGAGGAGGATGTCAGAATCTTTGAACAGCTCGATACTTACAACTTTACGGATATTCGGCGAGAGTATTTTCTATGCAAAAGAGTTGAAAACGTAGGATGATGGTCCTAGCCGGGGGAAGGAGGGGGAGGAGGGAAGAGGGAAGGCGAGGACAGGGGGAGGGGACATGGAGAGGAAAATCTGGGGAGTGAGCAGGAGGTTGCGGCGGTTGCAGCCGACGGCACGTTTTAATAATGCCTTTCCCTCCGCCGACCAACAACGAGGAAGAAGTTTAACGAAGATTGTGCCAGATACTTTTAATTGCTATTCCTCCTCCTCCTCCTCCTCCTCTCTGCTCACGAGGGCGACCGATCCTGGAAAATGAAGGGAGGACTCGCCAACCCCCGCCTCTCTCCATCCTTTCCAAACCTCTGCCACCCCCAGAAAAATCCCCCCTTCGCCCCTCCTCTCTCTCTCTCTCTTTCTCTCTCTCTCCCTGTATTCCCTCCTCGTTTTACAGTCTTTTTATCCACCGTCCCGTGGACCCTCGTGATTTTATCGTCCTTGTATCCTCTCGACTCCCGTCCGCCGAAGAGGTTTGTTATTCCACCGGTAGATAGGCGACAAAGGAATTAATCGGGTCGTCTCTTCCTCCCATTNCTCTCTCGAGAGAGAGAGAAAGAGAGAAGAGAGAGGACCTCTCCCCTCCCCCCTCCCTCTTTGTCGTTCGAGTACCGTCAATTAAATTGAAACGTTAAAAACCGGAGATAAATTGAAACGAACGTGCGAATGCTGTGTTCCCTGTTCCCTCCCCTCCCTTCGATTTTTCCCTTCGATTCTGGAAGCGGACAAGAATTCGCTAACGTGTTCTCTTCCTGAAAAACATCTCTCTTTTTATCCCTCCTCCTTTTTTCTTTCACCTCGTGTCGCGAATAACGCGAGGGGGAATGGCGCGTATCGCCGTTCCTATCTTACTCCTATGCCCTTAAATATCCATCCCCGATAGAAGCGACGGGGGAGGGGGCCGAAAACGAAAAAAGATCGATTCGATGGAGTTTCCCTATCGCTCGTAGAAATTCGCGCGCTTCCTGTCGCTCGTTCCGTCGCGAGTGAATGAATGAATGAATGGGTGGAGAGCGCGTGGCGCGCGTGCACAATGAAGAGAGAAAGAGAGAGAGAGAGAGGAGAAGGTCCAGGGACTATAATACGAAGTCTAAAAATCAAAACACATTAATCTCGGCCACGTGGCCGCGTAGGATCGCGCGCGCCGGTAACAAAACATTTTCCGGCGTCCCCCACCCCCTGATATGTGTACACACGGGTGCTACTTTCGACGACACTTGCGGTACCGTTTAAGTTTCAATACGTTCTCCATTTACCCGTCCGCCCATCCGTCCGCGCGCGTATATAACCACCATCCCTTTATTTATTTGAATAAGCCGTGCTCGGTAGCCGTGCTCCGTGTTTTCTCTTTGCGAATTTATTTGGCCGGGTGAAGTGGGTATCGAACGGTGGACGAGAGAGGTGGACAGGTAGGCCATTGTTCGATCTCGAATCGAATCAAACAGAGGAGCCCCTTCGCGTTTCGATGATATACGCAGTAACGTCGCGTAGACGATTTCTCGATTCTTCTCAGATCGCTAATCGTAATCGTTATCCGTCATCGATGATCATCGTAGATGATCGTATATTCGTCGCCTCGAGAGAAGCGATTTCTTTTGAAAAAATCAACGATGTTTAATTGTACATTCTGTTATATACTCTGTTCATAGATTTTACATCGAAGGAATATCAATTATTTAGGAAATATAGCGAATAAAATGTGGAAATCGATCCTTCGAACGACGATTTCTGTGGGACGACAACACGTATGGAGATTCTTCTCAGATAATTCGTAATCTGTCATCAATGATTATCAAAAGTCGTATATTCGTCGCTTCGAGAGAACCGATTTCTTTCGAAAAAATATCAACGATGTTTAATTGTACATTCTTGCATATACTCTGTTTATAGATTTTACATCGAAAGAATATCAATTATTTAGGAAATATAGCGAATAAAATGTAGAAATCGATTCTTCGAACGATGATTTCTGTCGGATGATAACACGTAAGGAGATTCTTCTCAGATAATTCATAATCGTAATCGTAATCTATCATCAATGATTATCAAAAGTCATATATTCGTCGCTTCGAGAGAACCAATTTCTTTCGAAAAAATCAACGTTTAATTGTACATTCTTGTGTATACTCTGTTCATAGATTTTACATCGAAAGAATATCAATTATCTAGGAAATAGCGTATAAAATGTGGAAATCGATCCTTCGATCGACGATTTCTTTCGGGCGACAACATGTACGGAGATTCATTTCAAATCACTAATCTTGATCACTGATGATCATCAAGAGTTGTATAGTTAGATGATGATCATATAGAGTCGTATATTCGCCGCTTCGAGAGAACCGATTCCTTTCGAAAAAATCAACGACGTATATATTTTTGCGTATACTCTGTTCTTAGATTTTACATCGAAAGAATATTAATTATCTAGGAAATAGCGTATAAAATGTGGAAAACAATCCTTCGAACGATGAAGAAAAATTGAAAGGAAAATTCGCCTCAAACGACGATTTCTTTCGGACGACAACACGTACGGAGATTTTTCTCAGATCACTAATCGTAATCGTAATTCGTCACCGATGATCAAAAGTCGCATAATTCGAGAGAACCAATTCCTTTCGAAAAAATCAACGACGTCTAATTATACGTACGAGATCGCATGTACTCTGCTCATTTTGAATCAATTGTATCAATGGAATATTGGATAAAGCGTGGAAATCGATTCTTCGAACGACGATTTCTTCCGGACGGCAACACGTATGGAAATTCTTTTCAGATAATTCGTAATCGTAGTCGTAATCTGTCATCAATGATTATCAAAAGTCGCGTAGTTCGCCGCCTCGTTCGAGAGAATCGATTCCTTTCGAAAAAATCAACGATGTCTTATTGTACGTGTATTCTTGCGTATACTCTGTTCATAGATTTTACATCGAAGGAATATCAATTATCTAGGAAATATAGCGTATAAAATGTGGAAATCGATCCTTCGAACGACGATTTCTTCCGGGCGGCAACACGTACGGAGGAAGAGATACACACACGTAACCGCTTATCTAATTCAATTTGGTAATATCATGCCCATTGAGAGAATAAATGATTACCGGGAAGATATGAAGTTATCTGGTCCCGCGGGACGCGTAAATTGCCATTACCCGGTGTTCCCGACGGAGAGAGAAGCTAGAGAGAGAGAGAAGCCCGCGGCTTTCTGGGGGAAGATCCCGCTCGAGGATCTTAATTATTAATCGTTCCCGTTAATCACGCCAATCGGACGCGCGAAATATCACGTTGAAACGTTGGTAAAATGATTCTTCTCGAACGCCAATTTATCTTCCTTCCCAACGAGAATTCCCGAAATCTTACGAAATGTTCTTCCGTTGAATGATCGCGAACGAAAAATCTCGAAAATAATAGATTGCGAGCGTACTTGAAGTTTCATCATCATTTAAGAGCGAATCTTAATGGAGAATTTCTCAATAGTTACTTTTTTCCACGATACTCTAATTCTCTGTTTATCGAGGAATCTCTCGTTGCACGAGTCGGGGAAGAAAAATCTTTTTAATTAACGCACATTTGGAAAAGCACGCGTCGAGAAAAATCTATTACAACGTTTGCGACACGGAGCGGAAACATGGAGCGAAAAAGAAGGAAGAAAGAAGAAGAAGAGGGGAGGGAAACATGTAGGAGGATGACGAGCGAGATACCGACGTGTTCTCGTGGGGTGTAGCCGGTCGAATGCCAACCGTCGTACTACTCGATTGGACGGATATATTCGTTGCGCGGTGATCACGAAATCCGAGGGTGAAGCTGACGGACGCGAGGGGGGATGAGGGCAACAAGAGCAAGAGCTAAGGGGTGGAGGTTGACTGTGCTGGCTGGATTTCGAGGGGTGCCAATGGAAAATCGTGACGGTTAGAGGGGGCGCGAACAATGCGCCGGAGATTTAGCGTGACACCGACGGTGTGCAAAACCAATCCTCCACGACGAATATTTTTCTGACTTTCGAAACAATTCTCCTCGTGCTCCAAACATTTTTTTCCTCTTTTTTCCCTTCGAAAACACGAATCTATCGCAACATCTCTTCCTCGTAATTCTATTATTTCGAAATGCTATATATATATACATAAACATATACGTACGAGGAATTAATCGCGGCAACACCTATGTCGATATCGTTTGTTATTATTATCGTTTCGTAGCCGTACGACGAATCTTTATTCGTGCGTGGATCGTCGAGCGAAGCGGACGCGACGACGCGCTACGCGAGCCTCTACTATAAATATTTATAATATTCCAAAGCGCGTTATAACTGCGTAGAAGAATCTCGTTACTCGCATTTCGTTCGAGCACGTTTACTTCGAAGAGGTGCTTTTCAACGGCGAGATCGACGATATTCTTCCGTTCCGGAAGAAAAGAAAGACGAAAAAAGAAAGGTAAAGAGACGAATTTGACGATGATTCGTCAAATTTTTTTTTTTTCCCCTTATCTGGCAAGCGACGGTCTGATTCACAAATCTTCTCCGCTAAGTAGGGGGTTTTGACCGAGAAGAGAACGAGGGGGTTGGTGGTGGGCCCCCTCTCCTCCCCCTCCACATCCCAGCATCCCGATGGAGCGTGAAAAACAGAGGGGTCCATTGTAACCTCGTCCTGTGGCTAATGCGACTGTCGTCGGTGTAGAGAACCGGGTGCACGAGGTCTCGTCCTCGGCGAACATTAGCCAACGGTCGTTTAGCTGGAAATCCTCGCGGGGCACGCTCTTTGGGTTCCGGCTCGTTTGAAAGAGGATTTTTTTCAGCTGCCCTTTCGCACCGAAGTCGAGCACCATCCCCCCCAATCCTTTCTCGTACGTATTTAATTGTTTTTCTCGTTTACGCATCCTTCCTTATTCCTCTCCTTATTCCTTCGATTCTTTGCGAGTCGTCACGGCGTATCAATTCGATTCATGCTAGATTTAGTTAGTTTAGTTAACTCCAGTTAAGAAGAGCGTGATAGATAATAGATTGCTTAGATCTTTGTTTCTTTATCGTATATAGTCATCTCGAGTCGCTTAAAAACTTTATTTTTCGCTCGATCTTTTCTGCTACCTTGTTATTTATACCGTATGAAGAAACGTTCCCACGCGTGAGGAGCGAATACGATAAACAGAGGGACAATCTAGAAGAGGACAAACTTTGTTTTACTTTTTTTCCTCCTCTCGACTCTCCTCGTTGTTTTCCAACGGTCGACGGTTTCTTGCTCGACCGTATAAGCTACGTTGTTGCGCACATTATCGATAGTTATAGCCTTTTTTCCCAACTTTAAACCTAGAGACATCGGCGGAGAGATAAGGAATTTGCCAGTTGGTAAAAATTATCCGCAATAAACGTGTCATCGTTTTGCCTTTATTACTTTTATCGCAAGCGAAACAAGTGTGCAAGTCCGAACTATATCTGGCTTTGCATCACCGGTGTATAAGTATACCCACGAGGTAGGAAGGATTGTCTGGTGTCCGATCTCCGTGGGAGCTGGCGCACTCTAGTTAAGCCGTCATAGTCTTCCGCTGCCCTGACTATCTATACCAATTAATCCTACGCTGCCACCGACGTCTCTCCACGTTCGCCGGTTAATCCGATTCCGTTTATTCTCCGTTCTCCTTCTCGTTTCTCGAATAATATTTCCCGACTTCCGTTCGACTCGGAAGAGAGTCGAAAAACTCGATATATTACGCGTATATATTTCGAATATATTTCGTGTAAAGAAAACGAGAGAAGGAGAGAGAAAATGGAACGGAGGGATAGGGGAGAGGAAAGGGAAAACGGAGCGATTGCGAACGAGCGATTAGCTCGAATATGCAAACGCGTGGAGGGTATAGAATTCCAGATACACGTATATCGGTATATACACGTAATATAAACACGTAAAGGGAATGCGATCAACGAGCCGATAAATCGGTTAATCGAGGAATATCTTACGCGTGCGTCACTTAATAAGTGCAACGAATGTGCACGGATTTCCAAGGAATCCTTCTTTTCCTTTTTGCCGCGCGAGAAATTCAATTTACTCTTCGTTAAATAAAATTTCGCGAAATCGAGAAAAGATGATCGCTCGGCATCACACCTCTTGCCACGTGTTAAGCGCGAGAAAGACACCTTTGTCCCGCTATTTCCAACGCATCCGACGGAGAGGGAAAAACTGGAGAGAGAAGAGAAGGAGAGAGAGAGAGGAGGTGAAGGGGGACGTTGTTCTTTTAACACGGCTTTAGGGGGTCCTTTATGCTGACACAAATATCGCTTATGCCGGCGTCGCGTCGCTGTTTTGGCGGAGCCCATCGAGCATTGTGCCTTCCAAGGCCGTGTGTACCAAACACCGAGCTATGTGTACCCAGCAAACACGCTCGTCACGTGGCGGCCCTGATCCCTTCCGTAGTCGCGGACTCCCCCTTACGGATTTGCGCAACGGGTCAGCCTATATTCCCTTCGGAACCACGCGACCCCCGAACAACCTCTTCCCATTACGCTTGATACCGAGACCTTCTCCGCACTTTTGCCCGCAGTTCCGCTCCGTGGACCTCTCGCAGGGCGCCGCGGGTACCGGCAAACACACGTGCGAGCGCGATCAGCTCGGCGTCAGCTTTATTTGCCCGCGCACACCCGACTTTTTCTTTTTCCTCTCTTTTTACTTCACCCTTCTCCAATATTATTCGATTCGCCTGCTTCCATCCGCGGAAACGGAAATGTGTTATTCCTAGGAGGTCTTCCGTTTCTCGAAGAAGAAGAGCTTAAATTCGGTGGTGGAATAATTATCGGTAGATAGAGTAGGAATAATTTTCTTATATATATATATATCTCGAGGATGATCTTAAAAGTCGTACAACAGAGATACGATTCGAGATAAATGCATCGGTGCGCGTCATTTTCCTCCTACGTGTCGAGATTAATTACAGGAGACGTCGATGTCGAGGACAATTGACCGGAAGAGCGTGTCCTTAACGCGGGGTGAGCTTTATGACGGATAAAC
>NW_006263889.1:86768-89073 GCF_000469605.1 Apis dorsata | reverse complement strand
TCTCTCTCTCTCTCTCTCTCTCTCTCTCTCTCTCTCTCTCTCTCTCTCGAGGATGAGGGTGTGAGAAGCGAGTCTGGAAACTTCACTGGAAAGTGATAAATAACGGGGATGCGGGGCAAAATCGTGTGGAACGGGGGGAGGGGCTTTCGAAAGGGCACACGCCATTACCTCCGATGTGTTCGCGGGACGACAACCGCGACGAGAGGAGGAGACTTAGCCGCGTCGATGATCGCGTTTCGGCGTATACACATAGTGAACCGGAGGAGGAGGAGGAGGAGGAGGAGGAGGAGGAAAGAGAGGCGGGTTGAAAAGAGGAAGGAGGGGGGCTTCACCCCTGGGCCGAAAATGAAAATCGTATTGTCGTGCGGACTCCCTTATGAGGGAAAAAGCCGGGCATTATGTTCGCGTTAGCGAGTGCCGGCAGCGGCTAAAGACAGCGGTCAGCGCTCTTTCACGACGGTCATCAATGCGCGTCATCAATAATCGCGCCCTGACAGCTTCCCCTGCCTGAACGCTCCTGCGTGGATTTAGATCCTCCTCGATCCGATTCCGGCGAACGTTGGCGAAACGAACGCACAAAGGAACGATTATTCGGGGAGGGGAGAAGTAAAGGTTCAAACAATATCGACGATGATTCGTTAGAAATCTTTCCTTTGCGAAGGGATAGGATAGGATAAGGACTCGCGAGGGTAAATCGGTTAAAAGCGTGAGATGGTACAACGACGAATGTCGTAGATCGCGGAAGAATTGGAAGGAAAACGTATGGAAAGGACGACCCTCTCCATCCCTCTACTCTCTAGGAATAGTAGGTTCTTCCGTTTCGTTGGAAAAGTTTGGCGATTTATGCTATCGAAAACTCTCTTTCTTTTCCTCTCTTTCTCTCGATTCGAACGCGTGCCATCGTAAAAATGGTGGAGGTTTTAAACGGTGGGCCACGAAGCCACCTGGCGCGCTTCGATCCTCGCACGTGTCGAAAGACATTAAGTCGACACGGTGGAGGAATATGAAGTGTAATGACGCCGCGGGGAAGGGGAAAGGAGGCGAGAGACGCGGTGGTGTCGCGTACACGGCATCGATCTTCATCCATCAGCCACGCCTTCGGTTTTTCCCGACCGAGGATTCCTTTGCGGTTTTTCCGCTCGAGCGGCAGATGCGTAACGGCGCTCCAACTTTTCGGCCGCGCGAACCTCGATTCATCATCATCGCGCGTCTCAACGAGCGTCTCGTCGATTCACGACCTCCTTTCGATCCCCTTCCTTTCCCTCTCGATTTCGGAGGGAAGAGAAAGAAAGAAATCACGGGGACCAATCGCGACGTACGATTTTGCTCGGGAATCGAGGCCGATGTAAATCGCTAATGGATCCCCTCGTTTCTCCAAATAAATACCGAGTCGCCGCGGAGACGCACAAAAGCGTCCTTTCTCGCGAGCGTAGAATGCAGATGGAAGCCTCGTTTCTTTGGACGGGACGCCAAACAAGGTGATCGCTCGTTAGAGGACAGGGAGAAGAAACGGACGGGGCGCATTAAAAATCCACGAATCCTGGAATCCTTTCCGCGGGGCAAGAAACGTACTCTACGCTCGGCCGAAATTTGAATCGTATCTCGAAACTTGGTGGAGGAGGCCGCTTCCTCTCCCTTCCCCGGAGTCGAAATTCCCTACGACGGGGAACCGAAAGAAGCGCGTACCGGTTGCGGCGATCTCGTTAATTCGCGGAGGCAATAAAAAAGAGGTAGGCGAGGAGCGTGTGCGAGGAACCCGCCCACCACGGTCCATCCCTCGCGGACAAAGGATGATATTCGATTAAAAGGGACGACAAAGGGAAGGAGAGGGAAGGAATCGGGGAATAAATGCTTTTCGGTATCGGTGGTGTTGTTTGTCTTTGGTATTTGGGGCGAGGGGTGTGTAGGCGAAAAGGGCGCGACGGCGTTGTCGATCGTGGACGATGATGGAAGTCGTCGGTGGCACGGCAGTCATTGGGCGGCATTGTGCACGGCACGTGCCGTGAACGAGAGAAAACGAGGCTGGCCGTCCGTCGGTCGACGGTAGTCGGGCCTAGTCACCGAGAAAGCGCTCCTTCGGCCTCGGTCACAATGCACGATTCCTATCCAGATATATGGACGGAATTAATTGATATCGCGTGCCTCGGCATCGAGCAAGGGTTGCGTAAGCACCGTGGAAAAAGCAATCTCTCTTCCTTTCGCCTCTTTCCTCCCGTCTTCTCTCGTCTCCGCCTCGCGTCGCAAAAAGCTTTTAAACGCGTCGTCCGCCTTGTTGCTCACGCTTCGATGAATCCTGATCGACGAT
>NW_006263889.1:80411-86760 GCF_000469605.1 Apis dorsata | reverse complement strand
GTATCGGGCGGACACGTACGGATCGTTTGCTCTCGAGGCTGCCTCGTGCCCTCGTTATCTTCTCTCTCTCTCTCTCTCTTTCCCTTTTTTTATAGAAAAAGCGACAGGTGCATTTTGATGAGTAATTATTCCGTCCCGCGCAACGTGGACGAAATAGGGAAGCAAGACGTCGAAAAGAAGCGCGGCCTTTCGAGGTGGGCGAGGCGGAGGGCTGCGATGGAGAGCCGAAGGACCGTTGCAGAGCAAAGTTATTACAAAAATNCAAAGTTTGGCGAGGCAAGGCGAAGAGAGGAGCCGCGGAGAAAGATTTTCCACGCGGGGCGACTCGTCTCGTTTACGCGGAGGGCGACGGGTCGGTCGGCTTCTCATTACGTTTGACGATTATGCGTTAATTTGCACCTAGCGATACTTCAAACGATTTTTATTCATCTCGCGTCCACGATGAGTTTCGCTCTCTTCTAACTGGAAGTCGTCTGTTCGTCGTTTCTGGTAGCTGGCCCGCGTAGACTCTCCACGGCCCCGCCGAGATTCTTGGAGTTTTATATTTTTCCACGCTCCTTTCCGCTCTCGCGGAATCAAAGGACTCTTCTGGATATGATAATCCCGGTTCCAAGCTGAATGCGTAATGAAGTTTTCTCCGGGCGACGAGAAGTGGACTCCTGATTACCTTTGCCTTCTCACGCAAAGCGTCCGAACGTCCCTCGCTTTCCTGCAAATTTTTCACCGAATTTCGCGAATCCCCCGCGCTTCGAGGAAAACTCCATCCTCCCCGACGATCGTCGCTCGCCCGTGGAAAGCCTAACAGATTGGAAACCGCATTCGGTTACGAGGATCCACTCGTTCGTTTTCGCGTTAACGCGTTTCCCGGCCTCCTATTAACTAATGCCAACCACCCCTGGTTTCGAAGGACGCGATGCCATACGCGCACCGAGCCATCCACTCGGTCAGGGCGCAGGGTGCAGGAGGACCTAGCACGCGCAGCGTAGGACATGCCTGCTACGACGGGACAGTTTAAGCCCTGATATATCGCCCGCCGACACTCCCAACTTCTGTCGCCGTTTCTGTACCGCTTTTTTGCCACGGCTGACCATATGTCCACGGAAANGAGATCCCCATCCGCTGTATCTGCGCCTGTGCCGCGCTCTCTCTCTCTCTCTCTCGCTTTCCTCCCTTCCCTTAAACTCGATTTACCAACGAATTTGCCAAATTGACGGCAAATCGGCCATCTTATGGGCCTAAGAAGAAGTAAGATTCTTCTTGTTTCTTCTTCTTCTTTCGAATCGGATTAATGAAACGTTTGGAACGATGTAACGGATGAGATCGTGAAGAAGAGACGAGCGAGTTAAGCGAGTTTAGATAAAACCGTGGTCGTCCAACAGGCGTTCCAACCCCACTTTGCAACGTAACAAATGATGCCACATGTTCGAATCTTCCTCTCTTTCGACCTTTCTCCCTCTATCCTCGTCGCTTTTCCTCTTGGAGCCGCGGGGCATGGAGAGCGTTTCGGCTCGGTATTCGTGGGAGGGGTGTATCCTATCCCGCTCGTGTAATTTGTACGGTTAAACGCACGTGCAAAAACGGGAGAGCGGGAGAAAGAGAAGGGGAGGGAGAAGACAATTTACGCGGGACTAAACTGCCGCGCTGGGAGCATTTAACCAGAAGCACGAATCGAATCGATCCTACTTAGATCCCGTTAATGGAACCTTATGCCTATGGTGAAAAGTAGCGGGCAAATGGCGCCTAACTGCAAGTGTAATGCCAGGATAAGTGTTGCGTTGCGCTCTCCTCTCTCTCTCTCTCTCTCTTCGAGAGTTGTTCGAGAGGAAAAAAAGAAAAGAAAAGAAACGGCGAAGAAAAAGAAAGAAAGAAAGAAAGAAAGAAAAAAATTCCTTCGAAAAAGAGACCGTAACCGATGCCGATGGATGAGAGGATGGCATTGAAGAGCGAGAGAACAAACGCGCGTANACGACCCGTGAACCCCTCTCTCCTCTTCCTCTTCCTGGTCTTTTCACGACGATTGTCCGACGACTACGGTCGGGCCGAGTGCCACCGGCACGCTGCAGGTAAGTGGCCGTCATCGCGCCTCGCTTAAAAAGCCTAACCGATTGCCGCCTCTTTATCAACCACTTTACCTCAACCNCTCTCTCTCTCTCTCTCTCTCTCTCTCTCTCTCTCTCTCTCTCTCTCTCCTCTTCAACCTGTGCCGCGCTCATTGTGCGATTAATTCTGACATATGTCCGCGGACGTAGAGGACGGCGAGATCCTATTCTCCTCGGGTTAACGAGCGTTCGAAACTCGCTTAGGGAAAACGATGATGGAGAAACGCGACGACACGGTTCGAGAACGTTTTCGGTGGAAACGGTTCTTTCGAATCGACGTTCGACATTCGTCTCGTGTTTAACACGGTCTTTCGTTAATACGTTCGCCTACCTGGCGGATACACGGCACGGTTTTTCAACTTGTTCATCCGTTACGTTATTATTATTATTATTATTATTACTGCGCGTGGATTCGGGCGTGCGTGTGTGGCCCTTCCACGAAAATCAATCGGTGGACGGATGTCGGTAATTTTTTTTGCAAGCCAGGCAGACCGAACGATTATGAAAATATCGACAACGTAATTTTCTTATAATAGTGATGAAACGATTATTTCTCTTTCTTTCTTTCTTCCTTTTCGGATGGATACTCGGTCTTACGTTCATTGCGATCGACGTCCTCTCCTCTTCTTCCCTTCTCTTCGGTTCCTCTTCTGCGTCGCTGTCCCCTCATCTGCAACAAAAGAGAAGAAAGAAGAAGATGATGCGTTCGACGAGGAGAATTTCGTTTCGAAGAGAATGAAAAAGGCAGGGTATTTGGCCTAGATTTTATCAAACGAAAAGTTCTCTCCGATTTTCGAGTCGCGATGACGGAATGCGTGACGGGGGGCGAATCGAAGAGGCGGCGTGGCAAGGCGCGGTCGTTCTAAATAACTTATCGGAATCGCGGAACCACGGCATGATGCAATAGGTCGGTATAAACGGGAAACAAATAATTCCATTATACTTTATCGGGCTAATGAAAAAGGGAACGATAAAACCGCAATACCGTGTAACAGAGGAGGATGAAACGGAGAGTGGTGGGGAGACGGAGACGGAGAGCGAGAGTTTCTAGGATAAAGAAACTCGACATGTCGTGCTCCGTGCTCCTCTTTCCCCCTGTCATTAATACCAGGCGACTGTTACATATGGATGAGAAAGCTGGGTTAGGGCAGGACATCGATGCCACGGAACGAGACGAAAGCGAAACGGGATGTAGGGAAGCGAAACTCATCGACTAAAAGCATCCACGAAAGACCGAGAAGTCTCTCTTCCTTCGCTCCTCTCTTCGTCGTCGATCTCGAATCTTCTTCGCCCTCTTACGAAGAATAACGCAAGAGGAACCTCTGTCCTCGAAACGGAGAGACAGAAAGAGAGAGAGAGACTTCGATAAGAGAGACTGCTCGGGGGATAAAACGAGCACCCTCGACGTTTACCTACGATTTAAATTGTCTGCCGACCATCCCCCGATTTCACGGAATCCTTGCGTTACACCGGATTCCTTTTTCCTTCACGGCTTCGTGTGTACTTGCCTTTTTCCTCCGCGTTTCTTTCTTTCTTTCTTTNTTTTTTTTTTTTTTTTTTATTTTTCTTCTTGCTTTTCATCGCCGATGACTCGACGAAAAGTCGAGGCGCGCGCGCGCGTCGAATCGACGGTGGAACGAGGTCAAGTTATTTTCAGCTTCGAGGCACAACACTGGTGCTGGTACCGCCTCTTTTCATAATGAATGGAGGCCTCCTCCTCCTCCTCCTCCTCCTCTTCCTCCCCCCCTTCGGCCTTCCTTTCCGCGAATTCGCAAAAGGCTTCGAACGAGCGAGCGCGTACGCGTTTAGAGAGAATTTATCCCCGGAGTCAGGGTCGTGACTCCTTTTCCGACCCGATCCGTTTCGGTCCGCGATACGGGACGATAAATCTGCACTCTACTCTCCCCGTATATCTTGCAAGGGGTCGAGGGAGAGGAGAGCGAACGCAATATAGGTAATGTTCTGGCCGGCTACTTAACAAATTGCTACAAATTGCGGAGAGCGTTTAGCCGTCGGATACGTTCGAATCTCTGCTCTCCTATATCCCCGTCACCTCTTGCGGTCGCTTCGAGGGTCGCTTCCACGCTTCTCTCTCTCTCTCTCTCTCTCCCTTCCTCTCCGTCTCTCTTTCCGTATTTCGTCGACGAACGATACGGTGGTGACCACATGGCGCTCCCATATGTCCGCACCATCGCCCTAATGTCCGACTATCGACTGGTTAGGCGGGAGCTAGGACTCGAAGACAAAGAAGTACAGGTTTTTCCATAGGTTTCCTTCGACGCATTTCACTCGAACAATGGACACTGTTTACCTATCGAACCGATTAACTTTAACCACGGCTGACTCACTGGTCGGGATAATAATTGTTCGAATTCGATTCGAAAGAGGACAGAAAGAGAGAGAGAGAGAGAGAGGAAGGCGTTCTTTGGACGCGAGAGATTTAAAAGATTCGATGACGGCTCGGACAAATGATTAATCATCAACGGCGTGGAGGCGCCTTCTATCCAACGGCGCTTTAAAAGCGATACCCCAATCGGCGATCGCGTGCCGCGCCCGGGTTAATTTCACGGGTATTTAACGCGGTTTCGCTCAACAATGATTCAATCAACCCGGATTTATTTGGCGACCGAGGATTCGCCGGGGCGATCATTATTATTAGGCATTTCTCGTGCGGAGACGAGGCTCGGACAAGCCTTTGCCTTGCCGAAATAAACGCTCCCGTTGTTCCACGGACGAATGGAGAGCTCGAGAATTCAGTACTCAGTCAGGAGTCTGCTCTTTTAAACGAGCGACAGGAAATAAAGGATGGGGATAAAGGTGGGGCGGCGCGATTAGAACGGATGCGTCGAGCTCGGCCGGCGTAAATATCGGTGAACATGGTGTTCCCCGTCCCCCCAGGAAGGGGGATCGAGCAATTCGACGCCCGTGCGAAATGTTGTCAGCCAATTTTCTTGGCCAGTGCCTCTGAATGCCGCAGATTTCCATCTAGGTCCGTCCTCGGTGGCGCCGGTGTATACCGTACCCGGGTAAATACATCCCTTTTCCATCCCCCTCGAAACGGACCGACGTCGTGGTGGTCGACGTCGTCGTCGTCGTCGTCGTCGTCGTGGTCGTGGTCGTAGTCGTCGTCGTCCCCCTCCTCTCCTCTCTCACCTCTGCCTCCTCCCCCCTCGACCTCCTCCATCGTCCACCTCGATCCACACCCCCGTAGCCGCATGAACCACAACTGTGATTATAATTCGTGGTCCCTGCTGACAGAACCAACCGCCATCGTCAACCCCGTTTCTCCTCCGCCTGGTTCATCCCCATCTCTATGGTTGCCTACGCTTAGTGGACGGGGATCGTGGACGCTGTGTAAAGGATTATGCACGCGGATTTAACTGATGAATCACATTGTCGTCTTGATTCTCGGTGGCGTTAATTTTCCCTGCCGCTCTCTCTCTCTCTCTCTCTCTCTCTCTATTTCGACGACTACCACGACAACACCCGAGCGAGTACACCCGTGCGAACGAAGAGTAATCGTTTTTTTATTCCCCAACTCTTTTTTTATTTCCAAAACCCGTTCTCGACTCGTTAAGACGTTACGAATACGAGAATAAGATATCGATTTCGCACGGTTACTGTACAGTCACTGCTCGATCTTACGTGTTATAATTATTTCGCGTACACGTGTACTCTCGAGAGAAGAAGGGAGGGGGAAAAAAGAATCTAACGAGAGAGAGAAAGGAATTCATTACGGATAGAACGGGCGATAAATCGGTATTCGACAAATTATCGCAATTAATCGTTATATATATATACACATATAGCATCGATTCTTATTTGGAAAACTTGTCCCGGTTAATGCGCGGTAATGAGTATAGCAGAGATTACGGGAACTGAATTCATCCGGCCGATAATTTATTGCCCGTTGCTTCTTTAGGACAGGCGTGGAAGGAAGGAACGGGGCAACCCCTCTGCCCCGTTCGCTCTCACTCGCCGAGCAAACAATTTCCATTCGTTTGGAAAGGTTTCTAATCCGCCAACATCGGGTCCGGCATCGGGCATGAAGGCAGAATTAACCGCTTCCCATTTCGAGCTTACCACCGCGATCCACGCCGGGCTTATTAATTTTGCCAATAACGCCGAGACGAGAGAGGGTGGCCTCCTTCGCACAGATGGCGTATCACGAGTCAATATACTTTTCCGCAACGCAAACCGCTTCCCTCGGAACACGTGACGGCCTTCGAATTTTCGCTACGCTAATCATT
>NW_006263889.1:78255-80208 GCF_000469605.1 Apis dorsata | reverse complement strand
GCGGCGACGACGACGCGGAGGACGAAGAAGAAGAAGAAGAAGAAGAAGAAGAAGAAAAAGAGTTGGAAGAAAGGAGAGGGGAGAGAACCGATGGTTCTGCCAGAGTCAGGACACGATCTCGGAGCATGGACCAACGGAGAGAGAGGAGAATAAAGTAAGCCGTGTACGTGTGTGCATGTGTGCGCGCAAGAGAGAGAGTACGTAGAGGGAAGCGAAAGGAGGAGAAACGTAAGGGAGACGAGGAGAGAAGGATCGAAGGAGAGAGAAAATCGGGACGAAGGTGTGCGGCGTGGAGAGAAGCGAAGAGAGGAGGGAAGGAGAGAGAGAGACGTGGGCCAGGGAGAAAGACGAGGAGAGAGAAAGGAGAGGACAACCCCCTCTTCTTCGCGGGTTGACTCGAACGCCGGCGATATCTCGACCAATCAAATCACGCCGCGGGCTCCGCCTTTTATCATTATTTTACTTGTTTTCCCTTTACTTCACCCTCATTGGATGACATTCTCTGGGCCATTTCGCGGTGCAAAAAAGTTACCCGCGCCCAACCGCCGACTCCATGATTCCTCCTTCGGTACCCTTCTGGTACCCACCTTGGTACACGGACCACCTCCATAGCAAGATTCCTCGACGAGCCGAGAGATGGGCAGATTCTCCGGCGCAATCGTTTTCCACGGTTTTCCACGAATTTCGAATACTTTCCTCCTCTCTCTCTCTCTCTCTCTCTTTCTTTTATCTTGATTTCAACCCGGTGCAAGGCGACGACAACGACGATTCGCGTTGTCTTTTAATTTCAAACCGATCGATAAACGATTGGTCGATGGATAGATGGTTTTTCACGCGTTTTTCGCTCGAAAGAAGAACGTTGCGTTGTCGATCCTTCAGAGCACGAGATAGCAAAACTTTTGCGGGATTTTATTTTATTCCCTTTTATTTTATCCTCTTTTTTCTCTCTCTTCCCTCTCTCCTTTTTCCTCCCCCCCCTCATCCTGATACGGGAAATCGTGGGAACGAACACGATCGGTCGCAAACGCAAGAGCGTTTTCGATGTCGAAAACGTGCTCGATTCATCGACTTGGTGATCCAAACGAGAGCGAATCAACGATGAAAGCGTCCTGGTGGTAGTGGTAGTAGTAGTAGTAGCAGCAGCAGCAGCGGGCCGCGGATAAATTCGTATCGATTCGTCTAGCGCATCGAGGCCGTGATTGACGAGCTACTCTCGTCAAGGATTATGCGGTTCGTTGGTTGGAACGAACGGCTTTGGGGCATGGGTGCGTAGACAAATATATAGGTACAGTACCCTACGTACGCACGCCAATGGACTTGCCACTTGGCAAACCACGAAACCTCGAAAACCGCCGAGGGCCAAGCGCCCGCAAAATTATCGTTCTCCGAAATGAGAAGAGGTACGCAATCGTTGCGATCCATCGATCGATACTTTGAGAGATGAAACGTGACGATTCGCAATTAACGCGATCTCTCTTCTCGCCTCCCAACACCACCCAAAGCGATAATCGTTCTTTCGCAGTTGACGCATGTATCGGGGGCGTAAACTTGCGAAACGTATTTACCTTCACGTACACGAATCTCGTTAGATGCTCAGAGTGACGAGTTCCTCCTCCTTCCCCTCCTCCTTCTCCTCGGGGAACCCGTAATTCACCGAGAATAAATTCTCGAAGGGGGAAGAAAAAAGAGGAAAGACACCTCGGTCGCACCTACGTGTGTTTGATCCGGCATCGCGGTGCACCTCCTCATTGTATGTATATCGAGCCGGTGTAAAACTATGCCGTGGAAGGAAGGGGGAAGTGGAGTCACGTGGAGAGGGAGAGGAAGATCGAAGGGAGCAAGGTTTGGGGAGGGCGGTGAGCGGAGGTCTGTAAAGCGGAGGAAGATCGGTAGGACACGCGGAAGAGGCTTTCTCTTTGAGCTTTCTGGTTTTTTCCAGGGAGGGAAGAGGGG
>NW_006263889.1:75753-76662 GCF_000469605.1 Apis dorsata | reverse complement strand
CGAGAAGGACGAGGAGGATGGGAGGGGTGGGGGGGTCGTGTGGGGTCGTGCCCTTTTCCTGAAATTTGCATGAGGTATTAAAGCGCGGTGGCTGCGTTCACCAGTCGAGTTCCTGTTTGCCGACACCGAATGCCGAGGATCAAAGGACCTCTGCCAGCCTCGCGCCTCTCCCCCTTCTCTCTCTCTCTATCTCTCTCCCCTTCCTTCCCTCTCTGCCGAAAACGAGATCGTGGCCAGACCGAATCGAGAGGGACGAGGAGAGAAATCAATCCTACGACATCCAACTTTGGATATTCTCCCGGTTCCAGAGAGAGTCCCTTTGTACGTTAAATCGTAGGACAACCCGTGATTCTCGTCCTGGATCGTTTCTTCCCCGAGAGAGAGAGAGAGAATTCGCGGCAGACGTGGCAAGACGGTCGAGACGGAGCGCGATAACGATCGCGCGATCCGTCTGGAACGAGGAAGGAAGGAAGGAAGGAAGGAAGGAAGGAAGGAAGGAAGGAAAGAGAAGCGCGGTGGTAGCGTAATGTAGCGGCGGTATCCCTCGCGTCGGCCGATTATCATAATTGCGAGTTAATTAGGAAATTTATGCGTTGGCCGCTCGTCGGCTCGATAGCGTAGCGATCACGCGCCAATTTCACGCGTAATAAAGCCGTGGGAGGAATCCGTGGCCTGATATATCCGACGATGCTTGTAATTCATCCGCGTCTCTTACTGCTTTTCGCGTTTCGTCGCGTCCGCCGCTCCTTCCTCGTATCGGTTCTGGAAAACGAACGAAAGGCCAAAGGACGACGTCGTTGGACGACCGACGATGTATCCCGAGAATGTTAACGCGCGTAATCATATTCTTGCTCGCATCGTGGCCCGTAAAAACGTTAGCTGGCAGTGATGTATGCCGTCGGGGGCACG
>NW_006263889.1:73229-75297 GCF_000469605.1 Apis dorsata | reverse complement strand
CCGGGATGGAGCGAGAGGAGAGGAGAAGAAGGGGGGGAGAGGAGGGGAATGCAAAAAGGTCGTGGCCCGGGCGTTTGCCGCGTTTTACAAATTATTCAATTAGCCCCGCGAATTAAGGTATGCATATTCATCGCNCCGCCGCCGCCCCCGGTTATCCAGCATTCGACCCGCTCCTCCTCGTTTTATCGCTCTTTTTCTCCATTCTCCCGAATCCATGCCCATAAAAATCCTTTACCTTTCCGATTCCTTTCTCTCGGAACCCGCTCTCGGCGAACACCTGGGCTCTGCCTCTTCGCAAACTTGCGCGATCGGATAGGAAACGATGCGGAGAAGAGGAAGAAAAAGAAGGAGGAGGAGGAGGAGGAGAAAGAAGAAGCCGATCTTTCTTTTCGAAGGATCGATTCTTTCGAGGGATATATCGCTCGAATTCGTAAAACGGTAAAAAGCGGAATGGTAATCGGCGGGACGGATTAAGCGAAGGGGGAGGGGCGGTCGGATTATTATTTCTTCCGGTGGATAAAAGCGGAACAGGGAAATAAAACATGGCGAGCGGTTAGGTGAAATAGGCGCGGGGGAAGAGTTACGAGTTACGGGGGGGAGGGGGCGCTCCTCGGGACCGGGAGAGTTCGCGTTTAAAACAACGCGGAGAAATGCACATTTTAATCGTATCGCTAATAGCCCGACGTTTATAAGCCTCGGTGTGTCTCATGAATACGCATGGTACGCTGGCGGTGACAACGGTACAAAATTAATGCACACACGCCAGGATATACTCTGCGAGGAGAAGGAGAAGAGAGAGAGAGAGAGAGAGAGAGAGAGAGAAAGTTTCTCTCCGTCTCTTCTTCTTTCCGGGATCTCGAGTACGCGAATATTCGAGCCGGTATTCCCTTCCTTCCGAATTATGCTGCTCGTGTTATTTTTCGAGAAATCTGTATCCGTATGTACGGGTACGTTGATCGCGATATTACGAGGCAACAACAACTTTTATCTCCGATCGCGTTCCAATATTCGTGTTCTCGAGGCGAACGAGAACGAATGCTCGCGGAACCGGTGGACAGTTATCGCGTTGTATTATTCAAAAGTCGTCGAAGCGGAATATCGCGGTGCGTTCCTTCGTTCCTTATCCGAGATTATTATTCGTTGAAACGACATCGGCGTTGTTCCGCAAATTAGCGGCTCGGAAACAAATCGTTCCCCGATCGGAGCCACGCGGGAACACGCGTTCTATGTATATTGTATTCATATTCATGCGAATAATTGCAATAATAGCGCAACTCGGTGTAATTGATACTCGTGTAAGCGATTATCGAGTTAACGGGAGCCTTTTTTTTCCCTTTCTTCTTTTTTTCCTTTTTCTCTTCTCGTTTCCACGATTTCTTCTCCCTCGCGCGTCTTTCATCGGTCCATCCTCCCCCCTCTCTCTCTCTCTCTCTTACTCGTCCCAATTAATCCAATAGGGGGAGGGGGTTTACAGATACAGATTCCGATTTCGGAAGGCGAATCAACCTTGGCGGGTAACCTTGCCCCCTCGCGGGTTCCTTTTATGAATGTAAATGTATTCCCGATCGGCCGATCAGATAGTTTAATATTAATAATAGTAGAGCGCGCGGGGTCTGGAGATTATCGAGGAGGCCTTCCTCGAATTTGTCGGGTGCGTGTCACGACGATATGCATCCCCGATATCGCCAATTACGTGGCGGATTGAGTCATAACGATTTCTGGTTATGTTAAACGGCCGAGTTTCTTGGCCGTTTTCGTCCCTACGTTTCCCGTTCGCCCGAGATATATATAAGAGATAGCAGTTTCGAGGAGTGTTTCTAGCCTGCCTTTAATTGGATACTTGTCCCTCTGCCGCCTTCTTTCTCTCGCTGCGTGGCGTACGGGAAGTGCGCCATGGTAAGTAAGTGTATCGGCAGATACGTGGCTGAATACCTGGCGCGCCATAGTTCGTGTCTTCAATAACGGCCGTGCTTTCGTGCTTACATAAAAGCCGTGAGTCGAGTCGAGTTCTCTCGAGTCTGGCCGTTGCCGTTTCTTTTTCCCTCCTTCCCTCTCTCTCTCTCTCTCT
>NW_006263889.1:72950-73192 GCF_000469605.1 Apis dorsata | reverse complement strand
CCCATAAACTTATAGCGCGCGCGGTTTACGTCTTAACTCGATCGCGATTCTTCGATCGCGCCGCTAGATTCACACGGAATCACGCTCGTTCCACGATCGTGGATAAAGCGTAGAAACGCGAGCGTCATGCGGAAAAATTAAACGACGCGACGCAACGTTGAGGAGCGTGCGTGCATGCGTGTGCGCGTATACGAAGGAAGAAAGGGTTCGAAGGAAAAGAAAGAAAGAGATAAACAGATTTC
>NW_006263889.1:72439-72796 GCF_000469605.1 Apis dorsata | reverse complement strand
TCGGAAGGGCTTACGGCCGCATTATACCGACGACGGTGGCGGCTTTATTGCGCTTGCGATGGAGAGAGAGAAGTAAAACAGAGAGGCCGGCAGATGTCCAGGATGACATCGTGGTTGTCGTGTCTAGCGCGGATCTTGCACGAGAGCGTTAAAAATCTTAAAAACGTCGCTGAAAAACGGGTATGATCTTGCTTCGCCCTCCCATTTCGTCCTTTCGAAATCGCTTGTAGATCGCTTGTATCTCGATTCTCTCCAACTATATTCCCCTTTATAAGGATCCCCTCGATGGATTCCCATTTTGGATTAAAACGATCGAAGTGACGGAAAGTTCTAGGTTCGATCTCGAACAGAGTTTCT
>NW_006263889.1:69597-72349 GCF_000469605.1 Apis dorsata | reverse complement strand
GATCTTCTGTTTTCTTCGCAAGAGAGAGAGAGAGAGAGAGAGAGAGAAGGATCGAGACGGTTGGAGACGGTTGCAAAACGGTGCGTGTCCGTTCCACGAAAGGCGATTTTCTCGAAGGTGTCTACGATACGGGATACGGGGAGGGGAGGAGGAGGAGGGACGTTGAAGAGAGAGACGAGGTTATTCGCAGGGAGAGGAAGAGGCGCGATTAGAGCGATTAGAGAGATCACGATGCGCGTGTGGAACGGAACGGTTCCATATATCTAGCCAAGCTTTGCGCAACGTTCCAACGCGCTTGGTCTCGGTCTCAATTAACGCAATTACCCGCTCCCTCGTCTAATTACCTATCAAACGGAATTACTATCGCACGCGCGCGAGCGCGTTTGCCCGCCACCGATCCTTCTCGTCTCTAATGAACGTTATTAATTGCTTTATGATTTTTCGATAAAACTTGCCGCGTAATCAACTTATTATCCCACGTTGAGTTGCGCCGCGTCCTCGTTGCCGACCCACGGTTACCTTATTACCACCGCCAGGTCCCTTTTCCCCTCCCGTTTCCTCTTTTTTCCTTTTCCTTCCTCCTTTTCTTTTTCTCTTTTCCGCGAGAACGAAAACTCGAGAACAATCGAGAAGTCGTTCTACGCGTCCGCACGACTTGCAGTTTCGAGATTACTCGGGGAGGGGGGAGAAGGTGGGGGGAATAGGGATCGAGAAGGAATTCATTCGGAATTGCGCTCGTTCAAAGGATTAGCGAAATTAACACGCGATTTATTAACGCAATTTATATGCGTCGAATCTCAACGACGATGAGAAGAAGAAGAAGAGTCGCGCTCGGATCACTTCGAGAAGTTTTGTCGAACGCTCGTTTGAATATTCGCAAGTTCCAACGATTCCATTGGCGAATATACTATCCACTTTGGCCCGTGATAAAAAGACGCGTCATCGTCTGAAACGCGAAGAATTCCTCTCTCCCTTGAATTCTACTCGTATTCGTCGCGCCAAATTTTCTATTTTCCATTCGTATCGATGAAAAACTACCTCTTTGTTCTCTCCATTCTCTTTTTCTTTTCGATCCTCGCCACGAGTGTTACGAGCGTATTTATCCGCAAGATCAAACAGAGAAAGAGAGAGAGAGAGAGAGAGCGAGGGGATAAAAAGTCAGTTAACGATACGTGCCCCTCGCGATAAGTCGGCGATGCAAAGAAAGCGAGGGAACGTCGCGATGGCAACGATAGCCACGGGATCGGAGAGAGAGTAGTCATTTAGCGTGGCGAGCAGGTGAGATTGGAACGAAGACTTGGAGGGAATTTAGAGCGAGACGGAGCGGGGTGACGTTGACCAAATAATAGCCGGGGTGTGTAATCCCCGTCACGGATCCCCCCTCCCCCCCTCTTTAGATTCCCTTATCTCTCTATATATACCGGGCCAATTTGATAGATGAAAACGATAGAGAGAAGAGCGCGTTCCTGTAGAGGGAAGGGACAGGTGCGTCCTGCCGCACCTGACCACAAACGACGTGCTCGTATTCGTCGTGAACGAGCCACCCTATGCCTATCTATCTCTATTACCTATTAAATTAACTTCGAGAGGGAACCACGATCGTTCCTTTTCTTTTTCCTCTTTCTTTTTTCTCCTTTGGCAGAGATTAAAACGAGGATAGACACGCGATTAAATAAGAAACCGAGTTCAATTCGTTCCTTCGACCTACGTATGTTGTACGCGCAAGCGTATGCAATGAAACTCGTTGTTAAACGGGCGAAACGAGCCGTCTCCCTTTCCTCGACCCCTTTTTTGTTTCCATTTCTCGCGGAAACCGTGTCTCCGTCCAAGCATACGAGCGTAATCCCTGGACTAACCCCCTTCCTCGTCCTCTCTCCCTCCCAAATATAGCATAGGGGGCGTCCGATCGCGCGTGGACGAAAGAAAAGAAGAAGAAAAAGGGAAAAAGCGAGCTCTCCCCGCGTTTGGAATGGACGGCAGCCGGCGGACGGCGGCACTCGCCTCGTCGGGTTCTCGAGTTCTCGAGGCGAGACAGAGGAAGAAAACTTAGAAAAGTCGTGTCCCAGAGTAAACCCAGAATCGCGGGATAATCCGAGATGATCGCCTAATAGCTTTAGCAAAGAATCGACTGGGGCGACTACTTAAAATTAGCATAAGCCCCCTGACTCTCCGCCTAACGAGCGGAAAGAGACGAGACCCCAAAAGTGCTGCAGACACCAGACGCGCGAAAGGAAAGGAAAGAGAAGAGAGGGAGAGAAAAAGAAAAAGAAAAGAAATATTCAGATCTTTTCGCTTTTTCTCTCCCCCCCTCCTCCCCTCGATTTTCGCCTTTACCGATCGAACTTTCGACGGAAAAGATCGTTTTTTCCTTTTTTACCTTTGATCAACCTTATTATTCTTCAATAGGGGTACACACGAGAATCGAGGCCGATGCCTTTAAGCGCGTTTGTCACGCGATACGCGTAAAAGCCACGCACGATTCTTCCGCGTGTACACACACGGATCTATCTGTCTGTCTATCTATCTATCTATCTATCTATCCATCCATCTATCTATCTATCCGGAGATTTCTTCTCTAATTTAGCCACACGCACTTCGGTATATTATTGTCAGTTTTAATTGGCCGAGTGATTTATCGAATCGGAGAAAAGAAAGCGTTTCGGAGGCGCTCCTTTTCTCTACTCGGATGAAACGAGCAGCTAGGTTAAGTACGCATTTCCATGGAAATTTTTATTAATTGCGGATCGGGCGA
>NW_006263889.1:66330-69422 GCF_000469605.1 Apis dorsata | reverse complement strand
TGGCGGCCGCTCTCGTCGTCCCCCCTTCCTCCTCCTCCCTCGTGTGATCAAGATGCGAGTTTAACGAAGCTCGGTGGTCGTCGATAAAAATCTGACGGGAGATTCGAATCGCGCGGCCTCGAACAAGAAGAAGAAGAAGAAGAAGAAGAAGAAGAAGGGAAGGAGGAGGAGGAGGAAGAAACGTCCCTCCCCTTCTCGAGAGAAGAACCCGTTCGCTCGGCTACGACTACGAACACGAGCTTTTTTCCACACACAGAGTTGAGCGACGAAAGTCGTAAAATGTCCAGCACCCACGTACGGACTTGTGTCACGTAGACGCACGGTGGCCCGGCTTTGTACGCTCCTCCGTATATTATCGCGTAAGCGTACAGTCCGTTTCATCAAATCGAATCGTTCGAATGACGCGATTGAAAGGTGGAAGGATCTCTACGAAGGGATATATATATATATATATTTTTGTTTTTCTTCTTTCTTTCTTCTTCTTTTCTTTTTTTTGACGAGGCGACGTTTCCACAACGCCGTTTCCACTTGGCGGCTGGTATAGGATTTTAATTGTTTCAAATTAAAACAACTGTGCTTGTTCGGTGTGCTTAAGATCCGTGAACTAATGGACGGTTTTGGAATCAGTAGCGGCTCGACTTGTCGGGCAATTAAAAAGTAACGAGTGAACTATAAAGCGCGAGCAATAATTCTCGACGATGGGCGCTCGGAAAGCGTGAACGGAAAGGCTGAACCGGCCAATTAATTGAAAAAAGGGAAAAACGGTGGTTCCCCGTTTTTCTTTCTTTCCTTCCTTCCTTCTTTTTCTTTCCTCCTCTTCTCTCTTTCTCTCTCCTTCAACGAGAATTTTCTCCTCTCGCGATGACAAATCGTGCCGCCGCGAGATTTGTTCTTTCACAAATTTCTTTTTTTCTTCCTTCTTTTTTCCTCCCACTAATCTCGATTCCTTCGATTTCACCGCGAGATTCGAGTCGAAGCTCCATCGCGAAAGATGATTAAATCCTGATTAAAAATGTAATTGTAAGGAATTGTTGGCGGGGACTGTACGATACACACGTAGAAGTCTCGGTTCTACGTGCCTGTCGTCCCCGTTCNGATGAGCGAGCGCGCGAACGTCCGGCCTCGTCAGCGTCTCGAAGGATGCTCGGCTCGGCCGTCGAGCTCCTCTGCTCGATCATGGGACGACGAAGACGACGACGAAAGTCGGTTGTCCCGTGGGAACCGGTGGAAAGTCACGCTCGCTGAAAAAGAACTCGGCGCCTCGCCAGCGGCCGCGCGCCGATTTTTCACCGTTCTCACCGAAACGTCGAGCCGAGCCGAGCCGAGGAGATCAAAGGTTTTCGATCCAATTTCCCTCGGTCACGGAGGGTATCGATTGCAATTACAATCGCTTCTTACAACGGAGAGAGGGATTTAACCGGTTTCGATGCCGGATTAGCCGCGAACCGGCTATCGAACGATTATCGGGAATTGATACGTTTACGCGTCCTCGACGTTCCTCACCGTGTATTCCTTTATCTCGTTATTTAAGAATATTTTCTTCTTCCTCTTCCTTTTCTTCTTCTTCTTCTTCTCTCCTTGTCTCGCGATTAACTGTACACAGCCGTTACGATTATTCTTTATTATCGAGAAAACGCGACCTCTTCTCTCGCAGCCGAGACAATTAGATTCTCAGGATCAGTTACGAGGATATTCCATTACTACTACCTGCTCGCTGTCTCTACTTGTTCTTACTTTATCGGTAGATAAGAGNAGAAGAAGAAGAAGAAGAAGAAGAAGAAGAGGAAGAAGAAGAAGAAGAAGAAGAAGAAGAAGAGGAAGAAGAATCGGTAATTTGTGCGACTCTCGACAAGCGGGGGGAGTTGTTGGGAGGAAAAAATGATCTGTCGAGGAACGCGTTGCGCGATTTTTTTTTATTTTTATTATCGTCCATTGGCCAATAACTCGTCTAATTGCGATAGACGATGAACACGAGACGAGAGAAATATTATATTAGGTAACCAGATATCCATCTATCGATACCGAGGATCTTTAGCTTCGAGTAAAACGAAACGATTACCTAATTGAAAATTTCGAAACTCTTTCGAGACTTTTGTTAATTGGCCGACTACCGATGCGATCGCTACGCACGTATATACGAGGTACTTAACGAGAAACTTGACTTAATGAGAAGAATGTAGAAACGCGATTGTGCGAGCTTTCCAAATCGTGAACATGTATATATATATATATATATATTGATCCACGTAATCGAGATTTTGGGTTCTTACGGAACCCAACGAGAATTCTTCAGGAAGAAATGGATCGATCGAGATTATTGCGATGCGATCGTTAAAATCGTGTCACCGACCGATCCAATCCTCGTCTCGATCAGGACGTTCCCTAATCGTAAATCGAGTAAAATTTGGAAGGGATACGTTTTTTCGTCCGTTTTATCGAGTGTTTGGCCGTAAATCGTCGTTAACCGAAACGAGGTTGCGGTTTATCGAAAGGCGGAACGAATCGTTGGAAAATATGGCTCGAAGACGCGTGTGCAAGAAGGTGGTAGTAGTTTTCACGTAGCCGGCCCGCAGGAGTCTTCCAAAGCGAGGAGGAATAACTTTCCGCTTGATTTATACTTCCGACAGGCGTAACGAGCTTTCGAGCTCGGGCCCCGATCATCGCGGGCCAAACGGATAAACAAAGGATCGGGCAACGCGCCGCCCGTATTTTTTTTTTATCGGCCAAGACAAAACGACTCGTCTTCCATTTTCGACTTTTCGACCCCTTCCTCCACCAAGTTTTTTCCCGAAGTCGATCGGGGTCACCGGGCAGGCAAGGGGATCGTACGAAGACGAAGACAACTACGAGGAGGAGACACGGGTCGAAATTTATTCGTCGTCGGGTTTTCAGATGGTCGAGGAGATAACAGGAGATGAACAGGAAACGCGGCAGACTCGTTGACTATCAATGAAACAGCACCGGGTCTCTCGCTCGGGACCGAGCAGAGAAACTACGACGCGTTCCATTTTTCGCGTTATTTTTATCGTCCACGATGGATCGGGATAATAACGTAAACGTTGGAAACTACGGTATAGGTAGGAAGGAAAGTC
>NW_006263889.1:58821-65508 GCF_000469605.1 Apis dorsata | reverse complement strand
GGGTGTAAGGATATAACCGGCTACAAGCTCTACCGAGTTCGTTAACGATGGATATTAGCGGTCGGAGGAATACGTTAAACTCGGACGCCCTCCTCCTCCTTCTAGATTCGGGCCGTAAGGGAAAATATCGGGATTTTTCGTTATTCCGCCTTAATTTCCATCTTGGGGACTCGAAGGGAAGATTATTAAGGGGTTAGAACGGGTGAGAATATTTTCTTGATGCGTTCACGGCCTCGTTCTCCTGTTAATATGAAGGAAGGGAGGGAGGCAAATTACCGAGTAGGTGTTGTAAACATAGGAAACGGAAGAGAGACCGAGTGTAACTTTGGCTCTCGTTAATTAAACGACTCGTCCGAGGGTAGGCATCCGTTCCGAGCGGAGCGAATATTCCTCGATCGAGCCCTTCCCCCTTCACCCTCCCTTCCATTAATTCACACCGTTCGACCTCGAAAGGTGTGACGCGGCACGCGTTTCTTCTTTCAAGGTTGGACGAAAAACTCTCTCTCTCTCTCTCGCTCTCCTCGTTATGGAATAAATCCCGATTACGATCCGTTAACGTTAATGTTGCGTCCCGTACCCTGCCACATGGACGATAATTATCGTATCGCGGCGGAGGGGAAAGCGGGGTCGGTCGAAAGGCAGGATAACGCTTTCGAAGGCTCGAAGGGAAGGATAACCCGGCGTTTTCGCAGGTTGTTCGGTAGGCGAGGCACGAGGCGAGTTTGGCATGCATCGCTCGCTCCTTGGAGCAGCCAACAGCCATCTATGGAATTACCCCGATGATTAATGGTACGGCTGGCTCGAGGCACCCTTCGAGACGTTCTTCTTCCCCCTGGCCGCGTCCGCCCTTGGCCACCGCCTCCGCCACAGGGCCCTTCTCTCCGAGCCGGAGTCGGGGCCCATCGGCTCCGACTCGGTTCGGGCCATTCGGCCCGTGTAAAAAACCCCGCGCTATGTTAAACCCGTCTCCTGCTCCCCCCTCGCCCTCCCTCACGTCGCCCGTCCGCGTCGTCCGTCGCTCGCCGTCATCGTTCCCCGTTTTTCTTCGCTCCCCATTCCCGATTCGATGCCTATCAACGTTTTCAACGTCTGTCTTCTCCCCCTCCCCCCTCCCGGCCACGATTAAGTACGATCCAACGAAACGGAAACGAGCGGAGATTCCACGCGTTGCGCCGCTTTCGAACCTTTGTATAACTTTATTTTTCCCGGACGGTCGTCGTCGTCGTCGTCGTTGTCCTCCGCGGCCTAAGAAATCCTATCCGCCTATCTACCTATCCAGGGGGAGGAGGGAAGGGAGATATCGTATCGTTTCCTCGAACAGGATCGCTATCGCGCGGAAAGGAATCGATGAAATCTCTCTCTCTCTCTCTCTCTCTCTTTATGCGATCCTCGTCGAAAGGAGGGAAGCGTAGGAGAGCGTAGGTAAAAGAGCGAGGCGGAGGAATGAACGCGGAGGAGCCCAGCGGCTGTTGGGATCGACGGATCGAGAGAAGGAAGGAAGGAAGGAAGGAAGAAAGGAGAGCGAGATGCGGGACGATTTTGGGATCGCATGTCGGCGAACAGTAAGACCTCCCGAACAACCCCGACGGGGGCATCTTCTCTGGGAAGATAGCGGTGATTCCGGGGAAATGTGCAATATCTTCCGTGATCGGGTATTATTACCCCTCGGTGATTACGGGTTTTGATCTAGGCTAGAAGCGTCTATAACCTTCTCCCTCCCCCTCCCCCTTGTTTCTCCTATTCCTTTTCGCGATATTTCGCGAACTCTGGTCTCCTCTGGTTGTCGTCTCTCGATCGTCCTCGTGCGACTCGTGACGACGGGGCGAGGAAGTAGCCGTGGGAAGTAACCAGCCATCTCCTCGACCTCTTCGTCTTCGTCTCGTCATCGCACGCGATTCCATTCTTCCAATCTCGTTTCTCGAGACCTCGATCGATTACCATCCAGACGATGGTAACGGTGCGTCGCTGCTTTTCGATCTCGAAACTCGAAAGAAGGAATTTTTGAAATTTTTGGAATTTCGGAAGAAATGCTTGCGAGAGAAGAAGAGAAGAGTTCGGAGAGGGCGTTCGTGCTAACGACGGGTAGCACGCGAGGGCTCGCATGCGAGTTGGTCATCGCGAGACCAACCACCTCCACCCCCTACCCACCGCATTGAGCGTAGATTAAACGTGGATATGGAAGCGAGTGGTGGTCGAGGGTGAAACGAAAAGGATCGAGAGGAGAAGGTGACGAGAAGGTAGTAGAGGTAGAGAGCCGCAGCCGGCCGATCGAGAGGAGACAGCCCGCATTGCGGAACGATGCGCAACAGCTGCACCTGACACGTCATTTGTAAGGAACTCGTATCAGCACCGGCGATACCTAATTATTATTCGACGTGCGCGTGTGCGTGCATGCACGCTTTATCCTTCGCGCAGAGCCGAGTCTTTGCGCGCCTCTTGTCTCGTCTCGTCTCGTCCCGTCCCGTCCCGTCCCCTCCCGTCCCGCCGACCATTCGTCTTGGCACTCGGCGGCGACGTGGATCGCGGATTCGCGAGGCTTCGCCGCCTCGCTCTCCCAAACATGGGCCCAAACAGCCTTCCAAACAGGATTTATTCGGTTTCTAAGTCGGCGCGCACGCGACGTGGTTTATTCACGATTCACGTCCACGGGAATTCTCTTCCATCCATAGCGTTATCTAATCATCCTGCCGATCCCCGCCGCCGGGGAGGGAAAGTCCTGGCTCGTCTAATGTATTCCCATTCCAGGCGCACACGCGAGTCGCGCCGGCTGCGTTTCGTCCGGCCACCGGCCATTTGATTTCTTCATCGGGCGAGGAATGCTTCCTCGCGCGGGGCCAAAACGCTTCGGAATTCCCGTGGAAGCCAGGCGTGAAGCCTCGATTCGATTTCGAGTTGGAGTTGCAGTTTCGCAGAGGAGAGAAGGGAGAGAAAAGTCAAATTGGATCCGAGAGGGGGGTCCTCCCTTTCTTTCTTTCGAAAGTCGAGGGGTCGAGGAATCGCTCGAGGGGTACCCCGAAATTAAACCGTCACCGACCGATCGGGTTGCGGCCAAAAGTCTTGGAACGAAATTGTCCGTCTAATTTTATCACGCCGGGCTTTAAAACGATGAAAGGTCTCTCAAAGGGATAAGCCGGGAAGGGGGAGAGCCGGGGTTTAATAAAGAACGACGCTGGCGGCGTCCTACGCTACTGGGACCCGCTCGTTTTCGCGAGGAGAGCACGCGTAAATCCTGCCAAATCCTCGCGACTCTCGCGAACTGAATTTTTCTTCGGGATGTGTCGTTCCCTTTCGCCCCCTCTCTCCCCTTTCCAGAGAAGAAAGAGAAGAGGGAAATGGGGAGGGGGCGAGTTTTTTATTTCGAGGAGAGAAAGAAAGAAAGAAAGAAAAGAAGAAGAGGAACTCGATACCCGTCGGCTCCTTTCGACTCTCTCTCTCTCTCTCTCTCTTTCCCTCGTTTTATTTTCGGTTCAGCTTTCGCGCGCGTTGATCGAGATTTCGCGCATCGGTTGGCAAGTTTTCACGTAGAAAAAAGAAAAGAAAAAAAAAAACAACGTTTTCTCGCAAGCGTTCGGGAGGGAAAAGCAGGGAGAGAAAAGAGGCGAGAAAAGGTGGACCGAGGGAAGGGGGGAGGGGGCTCGCGAGCGCAGGTGAAAATGGAAAAGTTTGGTTACGACAAACGGTTTGGATTTAGATTAGATTTCGTAGTTAAAATTCCACACGAGGTTGTCCACGAGGAGAGGAGCGGCGTTCCTTGAGGCTTCCGAGGAGCGGCGAACCCGCGCGGAAGCCATTTGCCAGCCACGATGGGTAATTAGCGCGCGAACACCGATTCACCGAGATAGCGGTCGCTCGGCCTTCCTCTTACGTAACAGTAACAGCCGTGTGCAAAAAAAAAAAAAAAAATAAAAGTATCGACGTCCACCTATCCGCTGCTCGGCAAAGAGATAGCGAGACTTTTAACGCCAATCGTCGCCCGAGATTTCTCTCGCGTTTTCACCGTGTCCACGATATATTATCTATTCATCTATCCTAGCCTCCTCTCCTCCTTTCATATCGATCATCGATAATTTAAACGAGACGCGGTCGAAAAATCGTTCTTCCTGGATGGTTTCTTCGCGATTGAGATTAATATAATAATAATCGATTATCAATTCTCTTCTTGGAGAATCGTTGCTTGGAATCGTTCCAAGGATATTATAGAAGACGAAAAGGATCGCGAGATAATCACGATTGATCGATTTATGTCGCGTTTCGCGTCGAATTGTTAACGAAGGAATAGGTTCTTCGGCGTAAAAGATAATCGTAAAAAGCGGTATCACTCTCGAGGTTTGTTATTCAAAGCGTGCGAATTCGAGTCGTAAACGTATTCCGAGTAAGGAAGGCAACGATTATCGATTAGCATTCTTCCGTGTTCGGTATCCGTTTTAAATTAACGCGTTGCGTACTCTGCTCGTTTTCAGGACATTTTTCAGATTCGCTATAAAAAGAAGCATACCAAGAATGCATATGTGCATTTATTTCTTTACAACTCGCATTTACAAAGTACATCTTAACTTTTAATTATTTATTATATAAATAAAGATCGATGGATTATCACTTACTTACACAAACTCGAGTAATGCTTCAGAGTACGATATCTGATGAATCAGATTTGCGCAACGGTAATTTCCAATTACATCTTCGTTTCCATTCGACGAGCACTACTTTATATATTTTCTCCCTTCCCGTATTATTTTCAATCCCTCGAATGGTCGAAGAAACATCACGAATCGGAGATATCTCGATGACGACGAATACGCGCAACGTGTTGATATTGCGGAAAAATGTAAGGGGTACCTAAGAGCCGGCCGTGTGCACGATTCCCCGGCGGAATTTGCGGATGGTGGAGGAGGAGGAGGGTGGTGAAAAAAGCGCAATGCGCAATAAGCGACGAGCGACCATTTAGATAAGAAGGTGGAATACGCGGGTAAAGGTAATAAAGCAGGTGGGAGGATCGGGCGCGAACGATCGTTGGAATGAAATGGCCCCATGGGTGATAGGGAGGAACATCCCCCCGTGACCGGGACGTGATTAAAACTGGCGTTGAACCGTCGTTACCGAAGCCACGGGGGGCTGATTGCCGGGGCAGAGAAGGGTCCCCCTTCGCCCTCCGCTCGGACTAATTTATCGGAACGGGTTCCATTTCTCGCGTTCCAAACTCTTTCGTCGCTGTTTCGTCGCGACCCCCGTCATCCTTCCTTCCTTCCTTCCTTCCTTCCTTCCTTCCTTCCGTTCATTCCGCCAATGACGCTCTAATTCTTATCGCACGTTTCAGAAATGCTTCCAACGGCCTGATTACCACGTACCGGCGTATCTACGTTATCAGACCGGAAAATATATTGCGGTTTGACAGTATCAACCGACATTTTCGATTTTAACGTTCGTTTTAGATAACGAATACACTTTTCCCGAATCGAACTCGACGAGGCTCGGGTGCCCCGTCACGTTGACGTTGATTGACACGCGTTAAACGCGCTTTAAAACCGACCGATAAACCGCCTCCTATATATACATATGGAAAATAATAATTTTCAGAGGTCTCAAGGTTTCGCTCGTTTTCAAAGAAAAAGAGTAGCTCTCTGGAATAGTAGCGATCTGGAAAGAGGGAACCAGCTTTTTTTCTCTTTTCAGGAACGCACTGGCGTGGCCGCGTTCCCCGTTTTCACCTCTTATCGAGGGCCACGCGCAGCGTACGTTTCTCGCTATCGCTCGTCCCGACCTAGATGCATCCGCAATTTTTCTTACCCGTTCCTTTTTTTTTTCCTTCCCCGCGAAAGGAACACGCTGCGTGGCGATTCGACGCGATACGCACCACTGCGTGCCTACCGATATAATATATATATATATTTAATATCCTCACGCGAAAAGGGGTGCATTTGTCAAACTCGGCGTTTAGGCCGAGAGAATTTAATTTTTCCAGCGCACGCACCGCGTTTATTTTTAATCGTGGAGCGAGGTCGCGCGTCTCGTCGCCATTTCCTTGCCCGCGAAGAGAAAGAGAGAGAGAGAGAGAGAGAGAGAGAAACTACTGCTCGAAATTCCGAGGAAAGATAAGAAAGGTGAGAAAGAGAGAGATAACTATATATACGGAGCGACGTAACGAGGAAGAGGGAGAAAGGGGATCGCGTGCGACATCGAATCGGGCCGGGGAGAATGCGAATACGTCGGTGATTTCCCCCCTTCCCCTGAACGTCTCCTTGACAAGCGGGTGTTTAATTGGCGTTGAAACCACCGGTGTGACGGGAAACACCGTGGCCGTGTCGTCGGCCGAACGCCCGAATGCCTGTAGGCCTGCAGGATTCAGGGGGATCCGCCATCGCTGGTGCGTTACCACGGGGAACCCGGTAATTACTCGCGGCACGCAACTACCTACGCCGCGTCGATGCCTATACGACCTATACGCGTTTCCTCTCCTATTCCTCTCTCCCTCTTTCTCCCTCCTCCTCCTCCTCCTCCTTTCGTTTTTTTCAATTTCACGTAAAACGTCGTCGTAATCCCTCGCTCACCGATTCGTCCCGTCCCATTAATATTGGCGATTCAGATCGTCGTCCGAGTCGAGACGAATCGAAACGATGGAGAATCATCAGGTTTTTTCTTTTTTCTTCTAAAATCGAAAATAATAATGAATATTGAATTGGCGAGTCGACG
>NW_006263889.1:55613-58609 GCF_000469605.1 Apis dorsata | reverse complement strand
GGAGGGAAAGGAGCGGCGCAACGGCCGGATAATCCACCATTTTGAAGCAGAGCGACAGGAAGCCCGATAATTACCCAAGAGCGGGAGCGGGTAGAAGGAAAGGATGGCGGTGGCGATGGCGTCCGTCGGGCGTCGCTTACGCGACACGCGTCCCTCCTACGCACTCCTCCCTTTCGAACCTTCGCACCCACCGCGATAACCGCGATACGTACTCTCGCCTGCGACGAGAACGAAGGAAGGAAAGAAGGAAGGAGAGAATAGAGCGAAGGGGATCCAGCTCGTTGATCAAACGAGCCCGCCTAACTATGCAATATTATTATACACCCGGTGGATAATACTTTCGATTTTGCAGATTCGAAGAAGGGGAGGGCGGGGCCGCTCTTACTACGCGTCATTAAGCGCAAAAAAAAAAAAGAAAAAGAAAAGAAAAAAAGGAAAAAGAAAAAGAGAGAAAAAGGAGGTCGGGCACGAGCGCATGGTTATTAAGCGCATCGCGGTGATTAGCCTACCGGTTGCTCTCACATTTGCATCAGTTGATGAATTCAATCGTTACCATTTTGCCTGGAAGCAGGCGAGCGAGCGAGCGAGCGAGCGAGCAAGCGAGCCGAGCAGCCTCGGCAGCCGGCGGCAATGGGAATACCTATGCGCCGCTTCTCAACGCGTGCAAATCGCTTACTATTCAATCTAAGAGGGGCCGGGACCGTAGCTTTCAACCTCCCGTATACACCTGTCTCGCGTTAATGAGAGAGGCACGCATTCCGTTTTCGTTTTTACATAACAAAAGGATTTCATACCGCGGTGTTANGGTTTTTAGAGAGAGAGAGAGAGAGAGAGAGAGAGAGTTTTCGCGGCGGGTAATCTCGCGCCACGCGCGAGTTGGAAACAAGAGAACGGAGATCGTGGAAGTCGTCGTGGAGGAAGGATAATCGGTTTCAAGGCTGGAACGATCGAAAAGAAGAGAACGGTTGGATGGACGTTTGACGAATCTAGGTGGGAATCTACGTAACGTTGCGCGTTGTGTATGCGCGAGAATTCACGGCTAATTATTCGCCCGGTCTACGTAGTATCGTAAATCTTAATGAATATGCTCTCTCTCGTGGCGAAAATGAAAAGCAAAAACGGCGATTATTTTTATGGTTGCGTGAATGGATGTTAAACTGGTACGCAGCGGGCTTTATTATACCTGACACGATAACACACTCTCCGTGGATTTCGTAATATAATACGCAGCCTTTCTTAAAGGTCTTTGCGGTTTAACCGCGATATTTCTCTAGGCCATTCCGCGTACACGTATACATATATACATATATTCCTTCGTATCGAAATCGCGAATCGAACGTGTAATAATGGAAGGACGGAGAAACGTTTTCGTAGCACGAACGAAATGACCCGCGCGTTACGTAATGTCTCGATGAAAATTGCATTCGGTAAGGGAAAACTGGCGATCGACGATCGCCGTGCTTTCTCTTCCCCTCCCCCTTTCTCGCCGAAAATCGATCGAAGCGTCGAGTTTTCTCGCGATTTGAAACCTTTCGTTTCGTCTCGTCTCGTGTCCGAGAACGTGTTATTACACTGGAGCGGGATCGCGAAAGAGCGAGGGTAAGAAAGGTGGCGCATTAATTTAGCGGCGCATCGAGCGGTTGGAATTCCTCGGCTCCAAAACGGGTGCAAAACCTTCCTTTATATAACGCACACGCGTCCGTAAAAAAAGCAACGTCGGGGGATGGGGACGTTGCTACGTGTCCTCTCCATAAATCTCCCTTAAATAATTCGAAAGAAACTCGCGAAAAACGTGGAATCGGTTCGCCTTCTCCGCCTCCGCCTCCGCCGGTTTACGACGGCCAGGCGAAGAAGAGAGAGCAGACGCGACTCCTAGGATCTGGGAAATCCTGGAAACCGCGATTCTTTTCTTGTGCGCGGTTTTCCCCTCCTCTTCTCTCGGCTCGAGCCGAATCGAGTTCTGATCCGCTTCGATGTTTTCCATCGGTACGCTCGTTTACGCTTTGTCGGACAATTATCCGGCCAGTCTATTATTGCGTCATAAATTGTAATTAGCGACCCGGCAATGCGATGCATTTAACTAATAAATTCATTGGCCGGTGTGCGCAAATTAATGTATGGTAATCCGCCCGACTCTGCCGCCGACCGCCAGGCACCCGAAATTAGATCAGTTTTGTCCTCCGAGAGGGATTGGCGTTTGACGAATTCGAAAAGAAAAATCTGGATTAAAATCGTCCATCGTGATAAAACTTCTTCTTCTTCTTCTTCTCTAAAGACCGCGAGAAGGGAGGAAGGAGGAGGGGAAGAGGGATGGAAACAAGGCGATTAAAAAATTGGCGGTGGAGAACGAAGAGAGAGAGAGAGAGAGAGAGAGGAAGGAAACGGCGCGTATCCCTTTTCCAACGCGATAATTCGTTACGGTCCACTTGTAACGATAGCCGCTTATCCCGTGCTGATCNTTAGGCCTCCACCCCTCTCGCAGCGGGGTAAGGGCTGCGCGTTTCGAGCCTGCACCGATTATCCGTTGGAAAAACTATTCCTCCCCCTCCTCTCCCCCTTTTTTTTCCCCTCTATTATCCGCCGTTCCGAATTGTTGTTCGCGGGCGAACACTGACCGACGCACGGATCGTTGTCCAAATCCTCCTCTTCTCTCCTCTCACTTCTCAAGACGATTGATTTGAACATGGAGAGAGAGATAGAAAGATAGATAGAGAGACAAGGGAAGAAGAGGAAAATTGTTTTCAAAAAAGAGACGAATTCGTCGCTTCGTCGTCTCGTCCGTCTGTTCGAGATTTCGACGAGGGGTTGGAGAGAGAGCGAGCGAGAGAGAGAGAGAGAGGGAGAGAGAGAGCTATTGAGCCGCATCGCGGGCTTACTTGTATCGGTGTAAATCTTTGTTCGGAAGGAATTTACGTAAGGGCAAAGCAAGCTCCCCGGCATCGAGGCGCCGCAATACGATAATGCGATAACGCCTCTCCTCGGGAGATTCTCTCTCG